>NW_026062039.1:102500-110000 GCF_023897955.1 Schistocerca gregaria | reverse complement strand
CCTCATGAAGAGTTATATCAAGTATGCCAAATTCCCGCTGTCCCTATACATGCAGTAAGTTCGTCGTGGGCGCTGGCCGGCAGGCCGCGAGACGTGACGCCCGGCGGCAAAGAGTGCTCCTCTGAGGATATAGATGTTCCGTTCCGCCGCACAATGGTGACGGTGACCGCTGCCTGCGGTGGCAACGCTGGGCACAGTCGATACTCGCCGTGTGGTGGAAGGTAAACATTATGCGGTACATCAGTACTTTCCTAATAGTTCGGTCGTCTCACGGCACTGCTTAGTAAATGATGCAAGGCCAAATATAGATGATTTATGCGAATGTCCCTATACGTGCTGTAAGACTGGGCACACAACGTGAATCGCACGTCAGCCAGACACTCGAACATGCACCACTCTCGGCCTGCAACGGAGACACACAATACGTAAACATCTGGAATGCGACAATGTCGAGTGCATCCTCTCTGCCACATTGCACCGTCGACACTATGATAACCAGAGCAGTAGGTCCACCTATAAAAGCACAATACCCCACTCCTCCGACAACTACCATTGCTCAGATAAATCAACACCACCAACACACATCCTACACAGAGGGGCACCAAATATCATCCCCCGCCCTCGTGTTATACCACATGAAAAATTGCAGAAGTGAGAGACACACATCCGCCAGCCTCTTGCTACAAGCATCGAACCGACGTGACGTATCTGACGGTGACTCAGGCATCCGTGTACTGCCACCACTATCCACCCCCCCCCCCTCTCTCTCTGCCCCCTTCCCACACAATACCAAATTTAACCAACTTTATCGCTTAACCTAACTGTGGCTGTACCAGTTTATCGCTTAACCTAACTGTGGCTGTACCAGTTTATCGCTTAACCTAACTGTGGCTGTACCAGTTTATCGCTTAACCTAACTGTGGCTGTACCAGTTTATCGCTTAACCTAACTGTGGCTGTACCAGTTTATCGCTTAACCTAACTGTGGCTGTACCAGTTTATCGCTTAACCTAACTGTGGCTGTACCAGTTTATCGCTTAACCTAACTGTGGCTGTACCAGTTTATCGCTTAACCTAACTGTGGCTGTACCAGTTTATCGCTTAACCTAACTGTGGCTGTACCAGTTTATCGCTTAACCTAACTGTGGCTGTACCAGTTTATCGCTTAACCTAACTGTGGCTGTACCAGTTTATCGCTTAACCTAACTGTGGCTGTACCAGTTTATCGCTTAACCTAACTGTGGCTGTACCAGTTTATCGCTTAACCTAACTGTGGCTGTACCAGTTTATCGCTTAACCTAACTGTGGCTGTACCAGTTTATCGCTTAACCTAACTGTGGCTGTACCAGTTTATCGCTTAACCTAACTGTGGCTGTACCAGTTTATCGCTTAACCTAACTGTGGCTGTACCAGATTATCGCTTAACCTAACTGTGGCTGTACCAGATTATCGCTTAACCTAACTGTGGCTGTACCAGATTATCGCTTAACCTAACTGTGGCTGTACCAGATTATCGCTTAACCTAACTGTGGCTGTACCAGATTATCGCTTAACCTAACTCAATTTGTCCCTTAACCTAACTCAATTTGTCCCTTAACCTAACTCAATTTGTCCCTTAACCTAACTCAATTTGTCCCTTAACCTAACTCAATTTGTCCCTTAACCTAACTCAATTTGTCCCTTAACCTAACTCAATTTGTCCCTTAACCTAACTCAATTTGTCCCTTAACCTAACTCAATTTGTCCCTTAACCTAACTCAATTTGTCCCTTAACCTAACTCAATTTGTCCCTTAACCTAACTCAATTTGTCCCTTAACCTAACTCAATTTGTCCCTTAACCTAACTCAAGTTGTCCCTTAACCTAACTCAAGTTGTCCCTTAACCTAACTCAAGTTGTCCCTTAACCTAACTCAAGTTGTCCCTTAACCTAACTCAAGTTGTCCCTTAACCTAACTCAAGTTGTCCCTTAACCTAACTCAAGTTGTCCCTTAACCTAACTCAAGTTGTCCCTTAACCTAACTCAAGTTGTCCCTTAACCTAACTCAAGTTGTCCCTTAACCTAACTCAAGTTGTCCCTTAACCTAACTCAAGTTGTCCCTTAACCTAACTCAAGTTGTCCCTTAACCTAACTCAAGTTGTCCCTTAACCTAACTCAAGTTGTCCCTTAACCTAACTCAAGTTGTCCCTTAACCTAACTCAAGTTGTCCCTTAACCTAACTCAAGTTGTCCCTTAACCTAACTCAAGTTGTCCCTTAACCTAACTCAATTTGTCCCTTAACCTAACCCACGTTGTCCCTTAACCTAACTCAAGTTGTCCCTTAACCTAACTCAATTTGTCCCTTAACCTAACTCAATTTGTCCCCTTAACCTAACTCAATTTGTCCCTTAACCTAACTCAATTTGTCCCTTAACCTAACTCAAGTTGTCCCTTAACCTAACTCAAGTTGTCCCTTAACCTAACTCAAGTTGTCCCTTAACCTAACTCAAGTTGTCCCCTTAACCTAACTCAAGTTGTCCCTTAACCTAACTCAAGTTGTCCCTTAACCTAACTCAAGTTGTCCCTTAACCTAACTCAAGTTGTCCCTTAACCTAACTCAAGTTGTCCCTTAACCTAACTCAAGTTGTCCCTTAACCTAACTCAATTTGTCCCTTAACCTAACTCAAGTTGTCCCTTAACCTAACTCAAGTTGTCCCTTAACCTAACTCAATTTGTCCCTTAACCTAACTCAATTTGTCCCTTAACCTAACTCAAGTTGTCCCTTAACCTAACTCAAGTTGTCCCTTAACCTAACTCAAGTTGTCCCTTAACCTAACTCAAGTTGTCCCTTAACCTAACTCAAGTTGTCCCTTAACCTAACTCAAGTTGTCCCTTAACCTAACTCAAGTTGTCCCTTAACCTAACTCAAGTTGTCCCTTAACCTAACTCAAGTTGTCCCTTAACCTAACTCAAGTTGTCCCTTAACCTAACTCAAGTTGTCCCTTAACCTAACTCAAGTTGTCCCTTAACCTAACTCAAGTTGTCCCTTAACCTAACTCAAGTTGTCCCTTAACCTAACTCAAGTTGTCCCTTAACCTAACTCAAGTTGTCCCTTAACCTAACTCAAGTTGTCCCTTAACCTAACTCAATTTGTCCCTTAACCTAACTCAATTTGTCCCTTAACCTAACTCAAGTTGTCCCTTAACCTAACTCAAGTTGTCCCTTAACCTAACCCACGTTGTCCCTTAACCTAACCGACGTTGTCCCTTAACCTAACCGACGTTGTCCCTTAACCTAACCGACGTTGTCCCTTAACCTAACCGACGTTGTCCCTTAACCTAACCGACGTTGTCCCTTAACCTAACCCACGTTGTCCCTTAACCTAACCCACGTTGTCCCTTAACCTAACCCACGTTGTCCCTTAACCTAACCCACGTTGTCCCTTAACCTAACCCACGTTGTCCCTTAACCTAACCCACGTTGTCCCTTAACCTAACCCACGTTGTCCCTTAACCTAACCCACGTTGTCCCTTAACCTAACCCACGTTGTCCCTTAACTTAACCCACGTTGTCCCTTAACCTAACCCACGTTGTCCCTTAACCTAACCCACGTTGTCCCTTAACCTAACCCACGTTGTCCCTTAACCTAACCCACGTTGTCCCTTAACCTAACCCACGTTGTCCCTTAACCTAACCCACGTTGTCCCTTAACCTAACCCACGTTGTCCCTTAACCTAACCCACGTTGTCCCTTAACCTAACCCACGTTGTCCCTTAACCTAACCCACGTTGTCCCTTAACCTAACCCACGTTGTCCCTTAACCTAACCCACGTTGTCCCTTAACCTAACCCACGTTGTCCCTTAACCTAACCCACGTTGTCCCTTAACCTAACCCACGTTGTCCCTTAACCTAACCCACGTTGTCCCTTAACCTAACCCACGTTGTCCCTTAACCTAACCCACGTTGTCCCTTTGCCTAACATAGTTCACTGCTCGGAATCTCTGGTGTCGTTGTTATCCTCATGTAGATGTCTTGCGAGTGTTGCTTACTTTCCACATATTCCTGCTATCCACTGTCAATTGTACTGCAATAGGACTATATCGCCGACCCCCCCCCCTCCCCCCCCTCTGTCCCCCTCTGTCCCCCTCTTTGTGTCTCTGTCCTCTCAAGCTGGTCGGTCTGGCGTTTGAGTGTTAAATGAGCCTCGCAGCTGTTCAGTTGCATTCAGATGTCGACGCCCTCAGTGTACGTCGTGGTATGGTCTGTGTCCATTGTCCGCTGATGTCGTACGCGTAACCCACACGCTGTACCGATCATCGGTCGTTACGTACAGAGTGAAGTAGTGTGATACGTGTGACCGTACGCTGGCTGTGCCCAACGGTGTCGAATCTCAATTTCCATATGTTGTGCTTGATGCTACTTGTCTCGTCTCCCAATAACAGCTAGGTTGCACTGTGGTACGCCGTAGAGGCGTGTGGGAGGAACGTACGAACGCATTGTATGTCACCCTGGGTCGCTGGGGGTGGTGGTGCGGTGAGTCAGGTCAGGTCAGGTCAGCGTGAGCCGTCTGATGTAGTGACGCGTGTATTCCGACTTTGTCGTATTGCCTCACACAAAGTGCTACCCTGGTGGACCGCGTTCCATATCTGGGACATGCCGCAGATGCCGGTTGACAGTGGATCGCGGAAGGTACATCGCATACGTGCGCGGGCCACCTTCCACGTGTTCTCTTCTGCACATGTCGCAGTGTGTATGTGGTCTGATGTAGCGTGTCGTGACACATGACATCCTGGCATGCAAGAATTGTTGAATTCGCAAATGTAGGTGGACATCTACGTTTACTGCCCAAGATACGCAAATGAACTGGAAATCCGTTGTTGAGCGGTTGTTCACGCTGGAGGTGAATCTGTGATGGCGACGATCGGTACAGCTATTAACCGGTTGTTTCAGCGGTACCCGCCACATCCACACGCGTGACTAGGCCCATGTGGGTATGAAGCGATACGCGGCGGTGGCTTGGTGGGACTGTTCCCGGCCGGTGAAGGGGGGGCCGCCCGGCGTGTTGGCCGCGCGCTGCGTGGGCGCACGCGCAACAGGCGGCTGGTGGGGGGCGCCGAGTGGCAGGAGCGCCAGCCGACGGGCCCGGCAGGCGGCGCAGCTACGCTGCGGCGCACCCTGCACGCGGCGCCTGGCGGCCAAAGTTGGTTCAGCCGAGCCCGGTGCGAAGCGCGGTGGACATCTGCAGTGTGCTGGTCTGATTGAGGACTGTGTGCGTTGAGGATGCGCCGCCGCCTGGCACTCGGCGCCGCGACGCCGTCTGCTGCTCGGTCGCCCCAGCGGTTCTCGCAGGTGGTTTGTATCGCAGTTGTGCGGACGTGTTGGCGCGTGCGCTGTGCTGGGAGAGTTCGCTTCTGCACCCAAGTGGGGCTTTGCCCTTGTGTGGCGCTGGCGTTGGAGCTGCCGGTCACCATAGGTGGCGCGTGTTGTCTCCCGCCGGCAATGCCACGACAGCACGCTCCCGGGCCTCTGTCGGCAGCGGCAAGCTCAGTTGGGAGCAAGGGTGTTCGCACTAAAACCGTCTACTCGCCTAACTCCGGGCGATTGCGCCTCTCTCGAAACCGACCAAGTACCTAGGACGGCGCTGCGCGCCGCCGGGACCTGAGAGGGTTTCGAGGTGTATCGTGCAGGGGAGCTCGGCCTCCTCCTGTTTGCAGAATAATTGAGCGGACGCTTGCGTGTTCGCGCGGGCCCCCGGGACACACTCCCGGGCGGCCGGCTGCTCAGCTCTCGTTGACGCAGCTCCCTGGTTGATCCTGCCAGTAGTCATATGCTTGTCTCAAAGATTAAGCCATGCATGTCTCAGTACAAGCCGCATTAAGGTGAAACCGCGAATGGCTCATTAAATCAGTTATGGTTCCTTAGATCGTACCCACGTTACTTGGATAACTGTGGTAATTCTAGAGCTAATACATGCAAACAGAGTCCCGACCAGAGATGGAAGGGACGCTTTTATTAGATCAAAACCAATCGGATTGGCTCGTCTGGTCCGTTTGCCTTGGTGACTCTGAATAACTTTGGGCTGATCGCACGGTCCTCGTACCGGCGACGCATCTTTCAAATGTCTGCCTTATCAACTGTCGATGGTAGGTTCTGCGCCTACCATGGTTGTAACGGGTAACGGGGAATCAGGGTTCGATTCCGGAGAGGGAGCCTGAGAAACGGCTACCACATCCAAGGAAGGCAGCAGGCGCGCAAATTACCCACTCCCGGCACGGGGAGGTAGTGACGAAAAATAACGATACGGGACTCATCCGAGGCCCCGTAATCGGAATGAGTACACTTTAAATCCTTTAACGAGTATCTATTGGAGGGCAAGTCTGGTGCCAGCAGCCGCGGTAATTCCAGCTCCAATAGCGTATATTAAAGTTGTTGCGGTTAAAAAGCTCGTAGTTGGATTTGTGTCCCACGCTGTTGGTTCACCGCCCGTCGGTGTTTAACTGGCATGTATCGTGGGACGTCCTGCCGGTGGGGCGAGCCGAAGGCGTGCTTGCGCGTCCCGAGGCGGACCCCGTTGAAATCCTACCAGGGTGCTCTTAGTTGAGTGTCTCGGTGGGCCGGCACGTTTACTTTGAACAAATTAGAGTGCTTAAAGCAGGCAAGCCCGCCTGAATACTGTGTGCATGGAATAATGGAATAGGACCTCGGTTCTATTTTGTTGGTTTTCGGAACCCGAGGTAATGATTAATAGGGACAGGCGGGGGCATTCGTATTGCGACGTTAGAGGTGAAATTCTTGGATCGTCGCAAGACGAACAGAAGCGAAAGCATTTGCCAAGTATGTTTTCATTAATCAAGAACGAAAGTTAGAGGTTCGAAGGCGATCAGATACCGCCCTAGTTCTAACCATAAACGATGCCAGCCAGCGATCCGCCGCAGTTCCTCCGATGACTCGGCGGGCAGCCTCCGGGAAACCAAAGCTTTTGGGTTCCGGGGGAAGTATGGTTGCAAAGCTGAAACTTAAAGGAATTGACGGAAGGGCACCACCAGGAGTGGAGCCTGCGGCTTAATTTGACTCAACACGGGAAACCTCACCAGGCCCGGACACCGGAAGGATTGACAGATTGATAGCTCTTTCTTGATTCGGTGGGTGGTGGTGCATGGCCGTTCTTAGTTGGTGGAGCGATTTGTCTGGTTAATTCCGATAACGAACGAGACTCTAGCCTGCTAACTAGTCGCGTGACATCCTTCGTGCTGTCAGCGATTACTTTTCTTCTTAGAGGGACAGGCGGCTTCTAGCCGCACGAGATTGAGCAATAACAGGTCTGTGATGCCCTTAGATGTTCTGGGCCGCACGCGCGCTACACTGAAGGAATCAGCGTGTCTTCCTAGGCCGAAAGGTCGGGGTAACCCGCTGAACCTCCTTCGTGCTAGGGATTGGGGCTTGCAATTGTTCCCCATGAACGAGGAATTCCCAGTAAGCGCGAGTCATAAGCTCGCGTTGATTACGTCCCTGCCCTTTGTAC
>NW_026062039.1:92500-95000 GCF_023897955.1 Schistocerca gregaria | reverse complement strand
TAACCTAAGTTACGCTGCACCTTAACCTAAGTTACGCTGCACCTTAACCTAAGTTACGCTGCACCTTAACCTAAGTTACGCTGCACCTTAACCTAAGTTACGCTGCACCTTAACCTAAGTTACGCTGCACCTTAACCTAACTTACACTGCACCTTAACCTAAGTTACACTGCACCTTAACCTAAGTTACACTGCACCTTAACCTAAGTTACACTGCACCTTAACCTAAGTTACACTGCACCTTAACCTAAGTTACACTGCACCTTAACCTAAGTTACACTGCACCTTAACCTAAGTTACACTGCACCTTAACCTAAGTTACACTGCACCTTAACCTAAGTTACACTGCACCTTAACCTAAGTTACACTGCACCTTAACCTAAGTTACACTGCACCTTAACCTAAGTTACACTGCACCTTAACCTAAGTTACACTGCACCTTAACCTAAGTTACACTGCACCTTAACCTAAGTTACACTGCACCTTAACCTAAGTTACACTGCACCTTAACCTAACTTACACTGCACCTTAACCTAACTTACACTGCACCTTAACCTAACTTACACTGCACCTTAACCTAACTTACACTGCACCTTAACCTAACTTACACTGCACCTTAACCTAACTTACACTGCACCTTAACCTAACTTACACTGCACCTTAACCTAACTTACACTGCACCTTAACCTAACTTACACTGCACCTTAACTGTCACATGTAACGTCACAGGAATGTAGCTTTGCCTAACAGCAACCCTCTGAACATAGTTCACTGCTTGGATCCTCTGGTGTCATGTGTATTTCTTGATGCCATGGTGCGTACCCTCACATAAAGGTCTTTCGAGTGTTGCGTACTTTCTACACAGTCCCGCTAACCACTGGAAGGGTGTACCGCTACAGAACGAATATCGCCCTCCCCTCCTGCCCTTCCAAGCTGGTCGGTCAGGCGTTTGTTTGTGAAATGAGCCTTGCAGCTGTTCAGTTGCATTCGGTTGTCGATGCAGTCAGTGTACGTTGTGGTACGGCCTGTGTGGACTGTCCGCTGATGTACGCGTAACCCACACTGATCATCCGTCGTTACGTACTGAGTGACATAATGTGGCACATGCTTGACCGTACACCGGCTGCGCCCTACAATGGCGAATCATAAGGGCCATATGTTGTGCACGATGCTACTTGTCTCGTCTCCCCATTACAGCGAGATTGCACTGTTGTACGCCGTACAGACATGTGGTAAGTAGGTACGGACGAAAGTATTGCATGTTGGCCCCCCCCCCCCCCCCCTCCTCCCTCTGCCGGGAATCAGCGTGAGCCGTCTGTTGATGTAGCGACGAGGGTTTTCCTATTTAATCGTATTGCCCCACACAACATGATAGCACGGTGGACCGCGTTCCACATCTGCGACATGCTACAGAGGCCGGTTGACAGTCGACCGCGCAAGGGACATTGCACACGTGCGCGGACCATCTTCCACGTGTTCTCTCGTGTACATGCCGCAGTGTGTATGTGGGCTGATGTAGCGTGTCGTGACACATAACATGCAGGCATGCCAGAATCGTAGATTTCGCAAATGTAGATTGACGTATACGTTTGCTGCCAAAGATCCGCAAATGAACTGGAAATCAGTTGTTGAGCGGTTGTTCGCGCTGCAGGTGCATCGGTGATAGCGACGATCGGTACATCTGTGAACCGGTTGTTTCGGCGGTACCCGCCATGCCCCCGAACCTGAGTTGGCCATGTGGGTATGAAGCGATACGAGGCTGTGGCTTGGCGGGACAGTCCCCGGCCGGTGAGGGGGGGCCGCCCGGCGTGCTGGCCGCGCGCTGCGTGAGCGCACGCACTACAGCCGGCTGGTGGGGGGCGCCCAGTGGCAGGAGCGCCGGCCGACGGGCCCGGCTGGCGTCCCAGCTATGCGCCGGCGCACCCTGCGCGCGGCGCCAGGCGGCCAAAGTGGGTTCTGTCGAGCCCGGTGCGAAGCGCGGTGGACATCTGCAGTGTGCTGGTCCGATTGCGGACTGTGTGCGTTGAGGATGCGCCGCCGCCCGGCACTCGGCGTCGCGACGCCGTCTGCTGCTCGGTCGCCCCCAGCGGTTCTCGCAGGTGGTTTGTATCGCAGCTCTGCGGACGTGTTGGCGCGTGCGCTGTGCTGGGAGAGTTCGCTTCTGCACCCAAGTGGGGCTTTGCCCTTCTGTGGCGCTGGCGTTGGAGCTGCCGGTCACCGTAGGTGGCGCGTGTTGTTTCCCGCCGGCAATGCCACGACAGCACGCTCCCGGGCCTCTGTCGGCAGCGGCAAGCTCAGTTGGGAGCACGGGTGTTCGCACTGAAAGCGTCTACTCGCCTATCTCCGGGCGATTGCGCCTCTCTCGAACCCGACCAAGTACTTAGGACGGCGCTGCGCGCCGCCGGGACCTGAGAGGGTTTCGAGGTGTATCGTGCAGGGGAGCTCAGCCTCCTCCTGTTTGCAGAATAATTGAGCGGACGCTTGCGTGTTCGCGCGGGCCC
>NW_026062039.1:77500-82500 GCF_023897955.1 Schistocerca gregaria | reverse complement strand
ACCTAACTTACACTGCACCTTAACCTAACTTACACTGCACCTTAACCTAACTTACACTGCACCTTAACCTAACTTACACTGCACCTTAACCTAACTTACACTGCACCTTAACCTAACTTACACTGCACCTTAACCTAACTTACACTGCACCTTAACCTAACTTACACTGCACCTTAACCTAACTTACACTGCACCTTAACTGTCACATGTAACGTCACAGGAATGTAGCTTTGCCTAACAGCAACCCTCTGAACATAGTTCACTGCTTGGATCCTCTGGTGTCATGTGTATTTCTTGATGCCATGGTGCGTACCCTCACATAAAGGTCTTTCGAGTGTTGCGTACTTTCTACACAGTCCCGCTAACCACTGGAAGGGTGTACCGCTACAGAACGAATATCGCCCTCCCCTCCTGCCCTTCCAAGCTGGTCGGTCAGGCGTTTGTTTGTGAAATGAGCCTTGCAGCTGTTCAGTTGCATTCGGTTGTCGATGCAGTCAGTGTACGTTGTGGTACGGCCTGTGTGGACTGTCCGCTGATGTACGCGTAACCCACACTGATCATCCGTCGTTACGTACTGAGTGACATAATGTGGCACATGCTTGACCGTACACCGGCTGCGCCCTACAATGGCGAATCATAAGGGCCATATGTTGTGCACGATGCTACTTGTCTCGTCTCCCCATTACAGCGAGATTGCACTGTTGTACGCCGTACAGACATGTGGTAAGTAGGTACGGACGAAAGTATTGCATGTTGGCCCCCCCCCCCCCCCCTCCTCCCTCTGCCGGGAATCAGCGTGAGCCGTCTGTTGATGTAGCGACGAGGGTTTTCCTATTTAATCGTATTGCCCCACACAACATGATAGCACGGTGGACCGCGTTCCACATCTGCGACATGCTACAGAGGCCGGTTGACAGTCGACCGCGCAAGGGACATTGCACACGTGCGCGGACCATCTTCCACGTGTTCTCTCGTGTACATGCCGCAGTGTGTATGTGGGCTGATGTAGCGTGTCGTGACACATAACATGCAGGCATGCCAGAATCGTAGATTTCGCAAATGTAGATTGACGTATACGTTTGCTGCCAAAGATCCGCAAATGAACTGGAAATCAGTTGTTGAGCGGTTGTTCGCGCTGCAGGTGCATCGGTGATAGCGACGATCGGTACATCTGTGAACCGGTTGTTTCGGCGGTACCCGCCATGCCCCCGAACCTGAGTTGGCCATGTGGGTATGAAGCGATACGAGGCTGTGGCTTGGCGGGACAGTCCCCGGCCGGTGAGGGGGGGCCGCCCGGCGTGCTGGCCGCGCGCTGCGTGAGCGCACGCACTACAGCCGGCTGGTGGGGGGCGCCCAGTGGCAGGAGCGCCGGCCGACGGGCCCGGCTGGCGTCCCAGCTATGCGCCGGCGCACCCTGCGCGCGGCGCCAGGCGGCCAAAGTGGGTTCTGTCGAGCCCGGTGCGAAGCGCGGTGGACATCTGCAGTGTGCTGGTCCGATTGCGGACTGTGTGCGTTGAGGATGCGCCGCCGCCCGGCACTCGGCGTCGCGACGCCGTCTGCTGCTCGGTCGCCCCCAGCGGTTCTCGCAGGTGGTTTGTATCGCAGCTCTGCGGACGTGTTGGCGCGTGCGCTGTGCTGGGAGAGTTCGCTTCTGCACCCAAGTGGGGCTTTGCCCTTCTGTGGCGCTGGCGTTGGAGCTGCCGGTCACCGTAGGTGGCGCGTGTTGTTTCCCGCCGGCAATGCCACGACAGCACGCTCCCGGGCCTCTGTCGGCAGCGGCAAGCTCAGTTGGGAGCACGGGTGTTCGCACTGAAAGCGTCTACTCGCCTATCTCCGGGCGATTGCGCCTTTCTCGAACCCGACCAAGTACTTAGGACGGCGCTGCGCGCCGCCGGGACCTGAGAGGGTTTCGAGGTGTATCGTGCAGGGGAGCTCAGCCTCCTCCTGTTTGCAGAATAATTGAGCGGACGCTTGCGTGTTCGCGCGGGCCCTCGGGACACACTCCCGGGCGGCCGGCTGCTCAGCTCTCGTTGACGCAGCTCCCTGGTTGATCCTGCCAGTAGTCATATGCTTGTCTCAAAGATTAAGCCATGCATGTCTCAGTACAAGCCGCATTAAGGTGAAACCGCGAATGGCTCATTAAATCAGTTATGGTTCCTTAGATCGTACCCACGTTACTTGGATAACTGTGGTAATTCTAGAGCTAATACATGCAAACAGAGTCCCGACCAGAGATGGAAGGGACGCTTTTATTAGATCAAAACCAATCGGATTGGCTCGTCTGGTCCGTTTGCCTTGGTGACTCTGAATAACTTTGGGCTGATCGCACGGTCCTCGTACCGGCGACGCATCTTTCAAATGTCTGCCTTATCAACTGTCGATGGTAGGTTCTGCGCCTACCATGGTTGTAACGGGTAACGGGGAATCAGGGTTCGATTCCGGAGAGGGAGCCTGAGAAACGGCTACCACATCCAAGGAAGGCAGCAGGCGCGCAAATTACCCACTCCCGGCACGGGGAGGTAGTGACGAAAAATAACGATACGGGACTCATCCGAGGCCCCGTAATCGGAATGAGTACACTTTAAATCCTTTAACGAGTATCTATTGGAGGGCAAGTCTGGTGCCAGCAGCCGCGGTAATTCCAGCTCCAATAGCGTATATTAAAGTTGTTGCGGTTAAAAAGCTCGTAGTTGGATTTGTGTCCCACGCTGTTGGTTCACCGCCCGTCGGTGTTTAACTGGCATGTATCGTGGGACGTCCTGCCGGTGGGGCGAGCCGAAGGCGTGCTTGCGCGTCCCGAGGCGGACCCCGTTGAAATCCTACCAGGGTGCTCTTAGTTGAGTGTCTCGGTGGGCCGGCACGTTTACTTTGAACAAATTAGAGTGCTTAAAGCAGGCAAGCCCGCCTGAATACTGTGTGCATGGAATAATGGAATAGGACCTCGGTTCTATTTTGTTGGTTTTCGGAACCCGAGGTAATGATTAATAGGGACAGGCGGGGGCATTCGTATTGCGACGTTAGAGGTGAAATTCTTGGATCGTCGCAAGACGAACAGAAGCGAAAGCATTTGCCAAGTATGTTTTCATTAATCAAGAACGAAAGTTAGAGGTTCGAAGGCGATCAGATACCGCCCTAGTTCTAACCATAAACGATGCCAGCCAGCGATCCGCCGCAGTTCCTCCGATGACTCGGCGGGCAGCCTCCGGGAAACCAAAGCTTTTGGGTTCCGGGGGAAGTATGGTTGCAAAGCTGAAACTTAAAGGAATTGACGGAAGGGCACCACCAGGAGTGGAGCCTGCGGCTTAATTTGACTCAACACGGGAAACCTCACCAGGCCCGGACACCGGAAGGATTGACAGATTGATAGCTCTTTCTTGATTCGGTGGGTGGTGGTGCATGGCCGTTCTTAGTTGGTGGAGCGATTTGTCTGGTTAATTCCGATAACGAACGAGACTCTAGCCTGCTAACTAGTCGCGTGACATCCTTCGTGCTGTCAGCGATTACTTTTCTTCTTAGAGGGACAGGCGGCTTCTAGCCGCACGAGATTGAGCAATAACAGGTCTGTGATGCCCTTAGATGTTCTGGGCCGCACGCGCGCTACACTGAAGGAATCAGCGTGTCTTCCTAGGCCGAAAGGTCGGGGTAACCCGCTGAACCTCCTTCGTGCTAGGGATTGGGGCTTGCAATTGTTCCCCATGAACGAGGAATTCCCAGTAAGCGCGAGTCATAAGCTCGCGTTGATTACGTCCCTGCCCTTTGTACACACCGCCCGTCGCTACTACCGATTGAATGATTTAGTGAGGTCTTCGGACTGGTACGCGGCATCGACTCTGTCGTTGCCGATGCTACCGGAAAGATGACCAAACTTGATCATTTAGAGGAAGTAAAAGTCGTAACAAGGTTTCCGTAGGTGAACCTGCGGAAGGATCATTACCGACTAGACTGCATGTCTTTCGATGTGCGTGTCGTGTCGCGCAACACGCTACCTGTACGGCAGTAGCCGTGCGCCGCGTGCGGAACCACGCGTGCCTCTCAAAACTAGCGCAAGTGTTGTTGTGTGGTACGAGCGCTGAAGCTCTGGAGCGGCTGGCCTGCGGCACCTGGCGCCTGGCGCCGGTTTTGAATGACTTTCGCCCGAGTGCCTGTCCGCTCCGGTGTGGAGCCGTACGACGCCCATCGGCCGTCAGGCCGTTGGACACAAAGTAATGGAACAGGGGCCGTCAAACGCCTCAGTCCCGCCTCTGCAACTGTCTTGAAAGAGATGGTGGAGAACTGAAAAGATAAAGATCACCCAGGACGGTGGATCACTCGGCTCGTGGGTCGATGAAGAACGCAGCAAATTGCGCGTCGACATGTGAACTGCAGGACACATGAACATCGACGTTTCGAACGCACATTGCGGTCCATGGATTCCGTTCCCGGGCCACGTCTGGCTGAGGGTCGGCTACGTATACTGAAGCGCGCGGCGTTTGTCCCGCTTCGGGCGCCTGGGAGTGTCGTGGTCGCCTGTGTGGCCGGCCGCGTCTCCTTAAACGTGCGATGCGCGCCCGTCGCCTGGCGGTTCGCATACCGGTGCTTTCTCGGTAGCGTGCACAGCCGGCTGGCGGTGTGGCGTGCGACACCTCGTACAACGACCTCAGAGCAGGCGAGACTACCCGCTGAATTTAAGCATATTACTAAGCGGAGGAAAAGAAACTAACAAGGATTCCCCCAGTAGCGGCGAGCGAACAGGGAAGAGTCCAGCACCGAACCCCGCAGGCTGCCGCCTGTCGTGGCATGTGGTGTTCGGGAGGGTCCACTACCCCGACGCCTCGCGCCGAGCCCAAGTCCAACTTGAATGAGGCCACGGCCCGTAGAGGGTGCCAGGCCCGTAGCGGCCGGTGCGAGCGTCGGCGGGACCTCTCCTTCGAGTCGGGTTGCTTGAGAGTGCAGCTCCAAGTGGGTGGTAAACTCCATCTGAGACTAAATATGACCACGAGACCGATAGCGAACAAGTACCG
>NW_026062039.1:70000-72500 GCF_023897955.1 Schistocerca gregaria | reverse complement strand
GGTCCGTCCCCCCGCACAGTGGTGACGGTGTGCGGGTAGTGTTTCCGACACCTCTTCCTGCGGTGGCAACTCTGGGGCAGAGTCGATACTCGCCCACTGGTGGAAGGTAAGCATTCTGCTTTACATCAGTACATAACTAATATTTCAGTCGTCTGACGTCCCTCCTTAGTAAATGATGCAGGACCACATACATAGATGATACATACTGTAAACTGGGGAGGACAGTGTGAACCGCACTCGACCCAGTCACCCTATCTCACAGTCCACTCTGTGTGTAACAAAGCGAAAGCACCAAAGCACTATCGTTCAACAACATCCATTTTATCCTCGCTGCCACAGGACACTATCCAAACAACGACAAGAGGAACGTCACGTCCACTAATAAGACAGAATGTCTCACATCACCCGCAAACAACGCAGCTCAAATCAGCCAGCAACACCCACAGTGGTCCACCCAGTATCAACACAGGACGCAACGCCACGCCACAACACAAAAGGTACAAGTAAAAAAATACCCTTTGGCCACACCCCTTATAAAGGCATCGAACCAACCCACCACCTGACACCAGCCAAACGTACATCCTGATTTGACACATCTCTGGCAACCTAACCCACGTTGGCCCTTAACCTAACCCACGTTGGCCCTTAACCTAACCCACGTTGGCCCTTAACCTAACCCACGTTGGCCCTTAACCTAACCCACGTTGGCCCTTAACCTAACCCACGTTGGCCCTTAACCTAACCCACGTTGGCCCTTAACCTAACCCACGTTGGCCCTTAACCTAACCCACGTTGGCCCTTAACCTAACCCACGTTGGCCCTTAACCTAACCCACGTTGGCCCTTAACCTAACCCACGTTGGCCCTTAACCTAACCCACGTTGGCCCCTAACCTAACCCACGTTGGCCCCTAACCTAACCCACGTTGGCCCCTAACCTAACCCACGTTGGCCCCTAACCTAACCCACGTTGGCCCCTAACCTAACCCACGTTGGCCCCTAACCTAACCCACGTTGGCCCCTAACCTAACCCACGTTGGCCCCTAACCTAACCCACGTTGGCCCCTAACCTAACCCACGTTGGCCCCTAACCTAACCCACGTTGGCCCCTAACCTAACCCACGTTGGCCCCTAACCTAACCCACGTTGGCCCCTAACCTAACCCACGTTGGCCCCTAACCTAACCCACGTTGGCCCCTAACCTAACCCACGCTGCACCTTAACCTAAGTTACGCTGCACCTTAACCTAAGTTACGCTGCACCTTAACCTAAGTTACGCTGCACCTTAACCTAAGTTACGCTGCACCTTAACCTAAGTTACGCTGCACCTTAACCTAAGTTACGCTGCACCTTAACCTAAGTTACGCTGCACCTTAACCTAAGTTACGCTGCACCTTAACCTAAGTTACGCTGCACCTTAACCTAACTTACACTGCACCTTAACCTAACTTACACTGCACCTTAACCTAAGTTACACTGCACCTTAACCTAAGTTACACTGCACCTTAACCTAAGTTACACTGCACCTTAACCTAAGTTACACTGCACCTTAACCTAAGTTACACTGCACCTTAACCTAAGTTACACTGCACCTTAACCTAAGTTACACTGCACCTTAACCTAAGTTACACTGCACCTTAACCTAAGTTACACTGCACCTTAACCTAAGTTACACTGCACCTTAACCTAAGTTACACTGCACCTTAACCTAAGTTACACTGCACCTTAACCTAACTTACACTGCACCTTAACCTAACTTACACTGCACCTTAACCTAACTTACACTGCACCTTAACCTAACTTACACTGCACCTTAACCTAACTTACACTGCACCTTAACCTAACTTACACTGCACCTTAACCTAACTTACACTGCACCTTAACCTAACTTACACTGCACCTTAACCTAACTTACACTGCACCTTAACCTAACTTACACTGCACCTTAACTGTCACATGTAACGTCACAGGAATGTAGCTTTGCCTAACAGCAACCCTCTGAACATAGTTCACTGCTTGGATCCTCTGGTGTCATGTGTATTTCTTGATGCCATGGTGCGTACCCTCACATAAAGGTCTTTCGAGTGTTGCGTACTTTCTACACAGTCCCGCTAACCACTGGAAGGGTGTACCGCTACAGAACGAATATCGCCCTCCCCTCCTGCCCTTCCAAGCTGGTCGGTCAGGCGTTTGTTTGTGAAATGAGCCTTGCAGCTGTTCAGTTGCATTCGGTTGTCGATGCAGTCAGTGTACGTTGTGGTACGGCCTGTGTGGACTGTCCGCTGATGTACGCGTAACCCACACTGATCATCCGTCGTTACGTACTGAGTGACATAATGTGGCACATGCTTGACCGTACACCGGCTGCGCCCTACAATGGCGAATCATAAGGGCCATATGTTGTGCACGATGCTACTTGTCTCGTCTCCCCATTACAGCGAGATTGCACTGTTGTACGCCGTACAGACATGTGGTAAGTAGGTACGGACGAAAGTATTGCAT
>NW_026062039.1:55000-60000 GCF_023897955.1 Schistocerca gregaria | reverse complement strand
TAACCTAACCCACGTTGGCCCTTAACCTAACCCACGTTGGCCCTTAACCTAACCCACGTTGGCCCTTAACCTAACCCACGTTGGCCCTTAACCTAACCCACGTTGGCCCTTAACCTAACCCACGTTGGCCCTTAACCTAACCCACGTTGGCCCTTAACCTTACCCACGTTGGCCCCTAACCTTACCCACGTTGGCCCTTAACCTAACCCACATTGGCCCTTAACCTAACCCACGTTGGCCCTTAACCTAACCCACGTTGGCCCTTAACCTAACCCACGTTGGCCCTTAACCTAACCCACGTTGGCCCTTAACCTAACCCACGTTGGCCCTTAACCTAACCCACGTTGGCCCTTAACCTAACCCACGTTGGCCCTTAACCTAACCCACGTTGGCCCTTAACCTAACCCACGTTCGCCCTTAACCTAACCCACGTTGGCCCCTAACCTAACCCACGTTGGCCCCTAACCTAACCCACGTTGGCCCCTAACCTAACCCACGTTGGCCCCTAACCTAACCCACGTTGGCCCCTAACCTAACCCACGTTGGCCCCTAACCTAACCCACGTTGGCCCCTAACCTAACCCACGTTGGCCCCTAACCTAACCCACGCTGCACCTTAACCTAAGTTACGCTGCACCTTAACCTAAGTTACGCTGCACCTTAACCTAAGTTACGCTGCACCTTAACCTAAGTTACGCTGCACCTTAACCTAAGTTACGCTGCACCTTAACCTAAGTTACGCTGCACCTTAACCTAAGTTACGCTGCACCTTAACCTAACTTACACTGCACCTTAACCTAACTTACACTGCACCTTAACCTAAGTTACACTGCACCTTAACCTAAGTTACACTGCACCTTAACCTAAGTTACACTGCACCTTAACCTAAGTTACACTGCACCTTAACCTAAGTTACACTGCACCTTAACCTAAGTTACACTGCACCTTAACCTAAGTTACACTGCACCTTAACCTAAGTTACACTGCACCTTAACCTAAGTTACACTGCACCTTAACCTAAGTTACACTGCACCTTAACCTAAGTTACACTGCACCTTAACCTAAGTTACACTGCACCTTAACCTAAGTTACACTGCACCTTAACCTAAGTTACACTGCACCTTAACCTAAGTTACACTGCACCTTAACCTAAGTTACACTGCACCTTAACCTAAGTTACACTGCACCTTAACCTAAGTTACACTGCACCTTAACCTAAGTTACACTGCACCTTAACCTAAGTTACACTGCACCTTAACCTAAGTTACACTGCACCTTAACCTAAGTTACACTGCACCTTAACCTAAGTTACACTGCACCTTAACCTAAGTTACACTGCACCTTAACCTAACTTACACTGCACCTTAACCTAACTTACACTGCACCTTAACCTAACTTACACTGCACCTTAACCTAACTTACACTGCACCTTAACTGTCACATGTAACGTCACAGGAATGTAGCTTTGCCTAACAGCAACCCTCTGAACATAGTTCACTGCTTGGATCCTCTGGTGTCATGTGTATTTCTTAATGCCATGGTGCGTACCCTCACATAAAGGTCTTTCGAGTGTTGCGTACTTTCTACACAGTCCCGCTAACCACTGGAAGGGTGTACCGCTACAGAACGAATATCGCCCTCCCCTCCTGCCCTTCCAAGCTGGTCGGTCAGGCGTTTGTTTGTGAAATGAGCCTTGCAGCTGTTCAGTTGCATTCGGTTGTCGATGCAGTCAGTGTACGTTGTGGTACGGCCTGTGTGGACTGTCCGCTGATGTACGCGTAACCCACACTGATCATCCGTCGTTACGTACTGAGTGACATAATGTGGCACATGCTTGACCGTACACCGGCTGCGCCCTACAATGGCGAATCATAAGGGCCATATGTTGTGCACGATGCTACTTGTCTCGTCTCCCCATTACAGCGAGATTGCACTGTTGTACGCCGTACAGACATGTGGTAAGTAGGTACGGACGAAAGTATTGCATGTTGGCCCCCCCCCCCCTCCTCCCTCTGCCGGGAATCAGCGTGAGCCGTCTGTTGATGTAGCGACGAGGGTTTTCCTATTTAATCGTATTGCCCCACACAACATGATAGCACGGTGGACCGCGTTCCACATCTGCGACATGCTACAGAGGCCGGTTGACAGTCGACCGCGCAAGGGACATTGCACACGTGCGCGGACCATCTTCCACGTGTTCTCTCGTGTACATGCCGCAGTGTGTATGTGGGCTGATGTAGCGTGTCGTGACACATAACATGCAGGCATGCCAGAATCGTAGATTTCGCAAATGTAGATTGACGTATACGTTTGCTGCCAAAGATCCGCAAATGAACTGGAAATCAGTTGTTGAGCGGTTGTTCGCGCTGCAGGTGCATCGGTGATAGCGACGATCGGTACATCTGTGAACCGGTTGTTTCGGCGGTACCCGCCATGCCCCCGAACCTGAGTTGGCCATGTGGGTATGAAGCGATACGAGGCTGTGGCTTGGCGGGACAGTCCCCGGCCGGTGAGGGGGGGCCGCCCGGCGTGCTGGCCGCGCGCTGCGTGAGCGCACGCACTACAGCCGGCTGGTGGGGGGCGCCCAGTGGCAGGAGCGCCGGCCGACGGGCCCGGCTGGCGTCCCAGCTATGCGCCGGCGCACCCTGCGCGCGGCGCCAGGCGGCCAAAGTGGGTTCTGCCGAGCCCGGTGCGAAGCGCGGTGGACATCTGCAGTGTGCTGGTCCGATTGCGGACTGTGTGCGTTGAGGATGCGCCGCCGCCAGGCACTCGGCGTCGCGACGCCGTCTGCTGCTCGGTCGCCCCCAGCGGTTCTCGCAGGTGGTTTGTATCGCAGCTCTGCGGACGTGTTGGCGCGTGCGCTGTGCTGGGAGAGTTCGCTTCTGCACCCAAGTGGGGCTTTGCCCTTCTGTGGCGCTGGCGTTGGAGCTGCCGGTCACCGTAGGTGGCGCGTGTTGTTTCCCGCCGGCAATGCCACGACAGCACGCTCCCGGGCCTCTGTCGGCAGCGGCAAGCTCAGTTGGGAGCACGGGTGTTCGCACTGAAAGCGTCTACTCGCCTATCTCCGGGCGATTGCGCCTCTCTCGAACCCGACCAAGTACTTAGGACGGCGCTGCGCGCCGCCGGGACCTGAGAGGGTTTCGAGGTGTATCGTGCAGGGGAGCTCAGCCTCCTCCTGTTTGCAGAATAATTGAGCGGACGCTTGCGTGTTCGCGCGGGCCCTCGGGACACACTCCCGGGCGGCCGGCTGCTCAGCTCTCGTTGACGCAGCTCCCTGGTTGATCCTGCCAGTAGTCATATGCTTGTCTCAAAGATTAAGCCATGCATGTCTCAGTACAAGCCGCATTAAGGTGAAACCGCGAATGGCTCATTAAATCAGTTATGGTTCCTTAGATCGTACCCACGTTACTTGGATAACTGTGGTAATTCTAGAGCTAATACATGCAAACAGAGTCCCGACCAGAGATGGAAGGGACGCTTTTATTAGATCAAAACCAATCGGATTGGCTCGTCTGGTCCGTTTGCCTTGGTGACTCTGAATAACTTTGGGCTGATCGCACGGTCCTCGTACCGGCGACGCATCTTTCAAATGTCTGCCTTATCAACTGTCGATGGTAGGTTCTGCGCCTACCATGGTTGTAACGGGTAACGGGGAATCAGGGTTCGATTCCGGAGAGGGAGCCTGAGAAACGGCTACCACATCCAAGGAAGGCAGCAGGCGCGCAAATTACCCACTCCCGGCACGGGGAGGTAGTGACGAAAAATAACGATACGGGACTCATCCGAGGCCCCGTAATCGGAATGAGTACACTTTAAATCCTTTAACGAGTATCTATTGGAGGGCAAGTCTGGTGCCAGCAGCCGCGGTAATTCCAGCTCCAATAGCGTATATTAAAGTTGTTGCGGTTAAAAAGCTCGTAGTTGGATTTGTGTCCCACGCTGTTGGTTCACCGCCCGTCGGTGTTTAACTGGCATGTATCGTGGGACGTCCTGCCGGTGGGGCGAGCCGAAGGCGTGCTTGCGCGTCCCGAGGCGGACCCCGTTGAAATCCTACCAGGGTGCTCTTAGTTGAGTGTCTCGGTGGGCCGGCACGTTTACTTTGAACAAATTAGAGTGCTTAAAGCAGGCAAGCCCGCCTGAATACTGTGTGCATGGAATAATGGAATAGGACCTCGGTTCTATTTTGTTGGTTTTCGGAACCCGAGGTAATGATTAATAGGGACAGGCGGGGGCATTCGTATTGCGACGTTAGAGGTGAAATTCTTGGATCGTCGCAAGACGAACAGAAGCGAAAGCATTTGCCAAGTATGTTTTCATTAATCAAGAACGAAAGTTAGAGGTTCGAAGGCGATCAGATACCGCCCTAGTTCTAACCATAAACGATGCCAGCCAGCGATCCGCCGCAGTTCCTCCGATGACTCGGCGGGCAGCCTCCGGGAAACCAAAGCTTTTGGGTTCCGGGGGAAGTATGGTTGCAAAGCTGAAACTTAAAGGAATTGACGGAAGGGCACCACCAGGAGTGGAGCCTGCGGCTTAATTTGACTCAACACGGGAAACCTCACCAGGCCCGGACACCGGAAGGATTGACAGATTGATAGCTCTTTCTTGATTCGGTGGGTGGTGGTGCATGGCCGTTCTTAGTTGGTGGAGCGATTTGTCTGGTTAATTCCGATAACGAACGAGACTCTAGCCTGCTAACTAGTCGCGTGACATCCTTCGTGCTGTCAGCGATTACTTTTCTTCTTAGAGGGACAGGCGGCTTCTAGCCGCACGAGATTGAGCAATAACAGGTCTGTGATGCCCTTAGATGTTCTGGGCCGCACGCGCGCTACACTGAAGGAATCAGCGTGTCTTCCTAGGCCGAAAGGTCGGGGTAACCCGCTGAACCTCCTTCGTGCTAGGGATTGGGGCTTGCAATTGTTCCCCATGAACGAGGAATTCCCAGTAAGCGCGAGTCATAAGCTCGCGTTGATTACGTCCCTGCCCTTTGTACACACCGCC
>NW_026062039.1:45000-47500 GCF_023897955.1 Schistocerca gregaria | reverse complement strand
CACGTTGGCCCCTAACCTAACCCACGCTGCACCTTAACCTAAGTTACGCTGCACCTTAACCTAAGTTACGCTGCACCTTAACCTAAGTTACGCTGCACCTTAACCTAAGTTACGCTGCACCTTAACCTAAGTTACGCTGCACCTTAACCTAACTTACACTGCACCTTAACCTAACTTACACTGCACCTTAACCTAAGTTACACTGCACCTTAACCTAAGTTACACTGCACCTTAACCTAAGTTACACTGCACCTTAACCTAAGTTACACTGCACCTTAACCTAAGTTACACTGCACCTTAACCTAAGTTACACTGCACCTTAACCTAAGTTACACTGCACCTTAACCTAAGTTACACTGCACCTTAACCTAAGTTACACTGCACCTTAACCTAAGTTACACTGCACCTTAACCTAAGTTACACTGCACCTTAACCTAAGTTACACTGCACCTTAACCTAAGTTACACTGCACCTTAACCTAAGTTACACTGCACCTTAACCTAAGTTACACTGCACCTTAACCTAAGTTACACTGCACCTTAACCTAAGTTACACTGCACCTTAACCTAAGTTACACTGCACCTTAACCTAAGTTACACTGCACCTTAACCTAAGTTACACTGCACCTTAACCTAACTTACACTGCACCTTAACCTAAGTTACACTGCACCTTAACCTAAGTTACACTGCACCTTAACCTAAGTTACACTGCACCTTAACCTAACTTACACTGCACCTTAACCTAACTTACACTGCACCTTAACCTAACTTACACTGCACCTTAACCTAACTTACACTGCACCTTAACTGTCACATGTAACGTCACAGGAATGTAGCTTTGCCTAACAGCAACCCTCTGAACATAGTTCACTGCTTGGATCCTCTGGTGTCATGTGTATTTCTTGATGCCATGGTGCGTACCCTCACATAAAGGTCTTTCGAGTGTTGCGTACTTTCTACACAGTCCCGCTAACCACTGGAAGGGTGTACCGCTACAGAACGAATATCGCCCTCCCCTCCTGCCCTTCCAAGCTGGTCGGTCAGGCGTTTGTTTGTGAAATGAGCCTTGCAGCTGTTCAGTTGCATTCGGTTGTCGATGCAGTCAGTGTACGTTGTGGTACGGCCTGTGTGGACTGTCCGCTGATGTACGCGTAACCCACACTGATCATCCGTCGTTATGTACTGAGTGACATAATGTGGCACATGCTTGACCGTACACCGGCTGCGCCCTACAATGGCGAATCATAAGGGCCATATGTTGTGCACGATGCTACTTGTCTCGTCTCCCCATTACAGCGAGATTGCACTGTTGTACGCCGTACAGACATGTGGTAAGTAGGTACGGACGAAAGTATTGCATGTTGGCCCCCCCCCCCTCCTCCCTCTGCCGGGAATCAGCGTGAGCCGTCTGTTGATGTAGCGACGAGGGTTTTCCTATTTAATCGTATTGCCCCACACAACATGATAGCACGGTGGACCGCGTTCCACATCTGCGACATGCTACAGAGGCCGGTTGACAGTCGACCGCGCAAGGGACATTGCACACGTGCGCGGACCATCTTCCACGTGTTCTCTCGTGTACATGCCGCAGTGTGTATGTGGGCTGATGTAGCGTGTCGTGACACATAACATGCAGGCATGCCAGAATCGTAGATTTCGCAAATGTAGATTGACGTATACGTTTGCTGCCAAAGATCCGCAAATGAACTGGAAATCAGTTGTTGAGCGGTTGTTCGCGCTGCAGGTGCATCGGTGATAGCGACGATCGGTACATCTGTGAACCGGTTGTTTCGGCGGTACCCGCCATGCCCCCGAACCTGAGTTGGCCATGTGGGTATGAAGCGATACGAGGCTGTGGCTTGGCGGGACAGTCCCCGGCCGGTGAGGGGGGGCCGCCCGGCGTGCTGGCCGCGCGCTGCGTGAGCGCACGCACTACAGCCGGCTGGTGGGGGGCGCCCAGTGGCAGGAGCGCCGGCCGACGGGCCCGGCTGGCGTCCCAGCTATGCGCCGGCGCACCCTGCGCGCGGCGCCAGGCGGCCAAAGTGGGTTCTGCCGAGCCCGGTGCGAAGCGCGGTGGACATCTGCAGTGTGCTGGTCCGATTGCGGACTGTGTGCGTTGAGGATGCGCCGCCGCCCGGCACTCGGCGTCGCGACGCCGTCTGCTGCTCGGTCGCCCCCAGCGGTTCTCGCAGGTGGTTTGTATCGCAGCTCTGCGGACGTGTTGGCGCGTGCGCTGTGCTGGGAGAGTTCGCTTCTGCACCCAAGTGGGGCTTTGCCCTTCTGTGGCGCTGGCGTTGGAGCTGCCGGTCACCGTAGGTGGCGCGTGTTGTTTCCCGCCGGCAATGCCACGACAGCACGCTCCCGGGCCTCTGTCGGCAGCGGCAAGCTCAGTTGGGAGCACGGGTGTTCGCACTGAAAGCGTCTACTCGCCTATCTCCGGGCGATTGCGCCTCTCTCGAACCCGACCAAGTACTTAGGACGGCGCTGCGCGCCGCCGGGA
>NW_026062039.1:32500-35000 GCF_023897955.1 Schistocerca gregaria | reverse complement strand
AGTTACACTGCACCTTAACCTAAGTTACACTGCACCTTAACCTAACTTACACTGCACCTTAACCTAACTTACACTGCACCTTAACCTAACTTACACTGCACCTTAACCTAACTTACACTGCACCTTAACTGTCACATGTAACGTCACAGGAATGTAGCTTTGCCTAACAGCAACCCTCTGAACATAGTTCACTGCTTGGATCCTCTGGTGTCATGTGTATTTCTTGATGCCATGGTGCGTACCCTCACATAAAGGTCTTTCGAGTGTTGCGTACTTTCTACACAGTCCCGCTAACCACTGGAAGGGTGTACCGCTACAGAACGAATATCGCCCTCCCCTCCTGCCCTTCCAAGCTGGTCGGTCAGGCGTTTGTTTGTGAAATGAGCCTTGCAGCTGTTCAGTTGCATTCGGTTGTCGATGCAGTCAGTGTACGTTGTGGTACGGCCTGTGTGGACTGTCCGCTGATGTACGCGTAACCCACACTGATCATCCGTCGTTACGTACTGAGTGACATAATGTGGCACATGCTTGACCGTACACCGGCTGCGCCCTACAATGGCGAATCATAAGGGCCATATGTTGTGCACGATGCTACTTGTCTCGTCTCCCCATTACAGCGAGATTGCACTGTTGTACGCCGTACAGACATGTGGTAAGTAGGTACGGACGAAAGTATTGCATGTTGGCCCCCCCCCCCCCCTCCTCCCTCTGCCGGGAATCAGCGTGAGCCGTCTGTTGATGTAGCGACGAGGGTTTTCCTATTTAATCGTATTGCCCCACACAACATGATAGCACGGTGGACCGCGTTCCACATCTGCGACATGCTACAGAGGCCGGTTGACAGTCGACCGCGCAAGGGACATTGCACACGTGCGCGGACCATCTTCCACGTGTTCTCTCGTGTACATGCCGCAGTGTGTATGTGGGCTGATGTAGCGTGTCGTGACACATAACATGCAGGCATGCCAGAATCGTAGATTTCGCAAATGTAGATTGACGTATACGTTTGCTGCCAAAGATCCGCAAATGAACTGGAAATCAGTTGTTGAGCGGTTGTTCGCGCTGCAGGTGCATCGGTGATAGCGACGATCGGTACATCTGTGAACCGGTTGTTTCGGCGGTACCCGCCATGCCCCCGAACCTGAGTTGGCCATGTGGGTATGAAGCGATACGAGGCTGTGGCTTGGCGGGACAGTCCCCGGCCGGTGAGGGGGGGCCGCCCGGCGTGCTGGCCGCGCGCTGCGTGAGCGCACGCACTACAGCCGGCTGGTGGGGGGCGCCCAGTGGCAGGAGCGCCGGCCGACGGGCCCGGCTGGCGTCCCAGCTATGCGCCGGCGCACCCTGCGCGCGGCGCCAGGCGGCCAAAGTGGGTTCTGCCGAGCCCGGTGCGAAGCGCGGTGGACATCTGCAGTGTGCTGGTCCGATTGCGGACTGTGTGCGTTGAGGATGCGCCGCCGCCCGGCACTCGGCGTCGCGACGCCGTCTGCTGCTCGGTCGCCCCCAGCGGTTCTCGCAGGTGGTTTGTATCGCAGCTCTGCGGACGTGTTGGCGCGTGCGCTGTGCTGGGAGAGTTCGCTTCTGCACCCAAGTGGGGCTTTGCCCTTCTGTGGCGCTGGCGTTGGAGCTGCCGGTCACCGTAGGTGGCGCGTGTTGTTTCCCGCCGGCAATGCCACGACAGCACGCTCCCGGGCCTCTGTCGGCAGCGGCAAGCTCAGTTGGGAGCACGGGTGTTCGCACTGAAAGCGTCTACTCGCCTATCTCCGGGCGATTGCGCCTCTCTCGAACCCGACCAAGTACTTAGGACGGCGCTGCGCGCCGCCGGGACCTGAGAGGGTTTCGAGGTGTATCGTGCAGGGGAGCTCAGCCTCCTCCTGTTTGCAGAATAATTGAGCGGACGCTTGCGTGTTCGCGCGGGCCCTCGGGACACACTCCCGGGCGGCCGGCTGCTCAGCTCTCGTTGACGCAGCTCCCTGGTTGATCCTGCCAGTAGTCATATGCTTGTCTCAAAGATTAAGCCATGCATGTCTCAGTACAAGCCGCATTAAGGTGAAACCGCGAATGGCTCATTAAATCAGTTATGGTTCCTTAGATCGTACCCACGTTACTTGGATAACTGTGGTAATTCTAGAGCTAATACATGCAAACAGAGTCCCGACCAGAGATGGAAGGGACGCTTTTATTAGATCAAAACCAATCGGATTGGCTCGTCTGGTCCGTTTGCCTTGGTGACTCTGAATAACTTTGGGCTGATCGCACGGTCCTCGTACCGGCGACGCATCTTTCAAATGTCTGCCTTATCAACTGTCGATGGTAGGTTCTGCGCCTACCATGGTTGTAACGGGTAACGGGGAATCAGGGTTCGATTCCGGAGAGGGAGCCTGAGAAACGGCTACCACATCCAAGGAAGGCAGCAGGCGCGCAAATTACCCACTCCCGGCACGGGGAGGTAGTGACGAAAAATAACGATACGGGACTCATCCGAGGCCCCGTAATCGGAATG
>NW_026062039.1:22500-25000 GCF_023897955.1 Schistocerca gregaria | reverse complement strand
GATACTCGCCCACTGGTGGAAGGTAAGCATTCTGCTTTACATCAGTACATAACTAATATTTCAGTCGTCTGACGTCCCTCCTTAGTAAATGATGCAGGACCACATACATAGATGATACATACTGTAAACTGGGGAGGACAGTGTGAACCGCACTCGACCCAGTCACCCTATCTCACAGTCCACTCTGTGTGTAACAAAGCGAAAGCACCAAAGCACTATCGTTCAACAACATCCATTTTATCCTCGCTGCCACAGGACACTATCCAAACAACGACAAGAGGAACGTCACGTCCACTAATAAGACAGAATGTCTCACATCACCCGCAAACAACGCAGCTCAAATCAGCCAGCAACACCCACAGTGGTCCACCCAGTATCAACACAGGACGCAACGCCACGCCACAACACAAAAGGTACAAGTAATAAAATACCCTTTGGCCACACCCCTTATAAAGGCATCGAACCAACCCACCACCTGACACCAGCCAAACACACATCCTGATTTGACACATCTCTGGCAACCTAACCCACGTTGGCCCTTAACCTAACCCACGTTGGCCCTTAACCTAACCCACGTTGGCCCTTAACCTAACCCACGTTGGCCCTTAACCTAACCCACGTTGGCCCTTAACCTAACCCACGTTGGCCCTTAACCTAACCCACGTTGGCCCTTAACCTAACCCACGTTGGCCCTTAACCTAACCCACGTTGGCCCTTAACCTTACCCACGTTGGCCCCTAACCTTACCCACGTTGGCCCTTAACCTAACCCACGTTGGCCCTTAACCTAACCCACGTTGGCCCCTAACCTAACCCACGTTGGCCCTTAACCTAACCCACGTTGGCCCTTAACCTAACCCACGTTGGCCCTTAACCTAACCCACGTTGGCCCTTAACCTAACCCACGTTGGCCCTTAACCTAACCCACGTTGGCCCTTAACCTAACCCACGTTGGCCCTTAACCTAACCCACGTTGGCCCTTAACCTAACCCACGTTGGCCCTTAACCTAACCCACGTTGGCCCCTAACCTAACCCACGTTGGCCCCTAACCTAACCCACGTTGGCCCCTAACCTAACCCACGTTGGCCCCTAACCTAACCCACGTTGGCCCCTAACCTAACCCACGTTGGCCCCTAACCTAACCCACGTTGGCCCCTAACCTAACCCACGCTGCACCTTAACCTAAGTTACGCTGCACCTTAACCTAAGTTACGCTGCACCTTAACCTAAGTTACGCTGCACCTTAACCTAAGTTACGCTGCACCTTAACCTAAGTTACGCTGCACCTTAACCTAAGTTACGCTGCACCTTAACCTAAGTTACGCTGCACCTTAACCTAACTTACACTGCACCTTAACCTAACTTACACTGCACCTTAACCTAAGTTACACTGCACCTTAACCTAAGTTACACTGCACCTTAACCTAAGTTACACTGCACCTTAACCTAAGTTACACTGCACCTTAACCTAAGTTACACTGCACCTTAACCTAAGTTACACTGCACCTTAACCTAAGTTACACTGCACCTTAACCTAAGTTACACTGCACCTTAACCTAAGTTACACTGCACCTTAACCTAAGTTACACTGCACCTTAACCTAAGTTACACTGCACCTTAACCTAAGTTACACTGCACCTTAACCTAAGTTACACTGCACCTTAACCTAAGTTACACTGCACCTTAACCTAAGTTACACTGCACCTTAACCTAAGTTACACTGCACCTTAACCTAAGTTACACTGCACCTTAACCTAAGTTACACTGCACCTTAACCTAAGTTACACTGCACCTTAACCTAAGTTACACTGCACCTTAACCTAACTTACACTGCACCTTAACCTAAGTTACACTGCACCTTAACCTAAGTTACACTGCACCTTAACCTAAGTTACACTGCACCTTAACCTAACTTACACTGCACCTTAACCTAACTTACACTGCACCTTAACCTAACTTACACTGCACCTTAACTGTCACATGTAACGTCACAGGAATGTAGCTTTGCCTAACAGCAACCCTCTGAACATAGTTCACTGCTTGGATCCTCTGGTGTCATGTGTATTTCTTGATGCCATGGTGCGTACCCTCACATAAAGGTCTTTCGAGTGTTGCGTACTTTCTACACAGTCCCGCTAACCACTGGAAGGGTGTACCGCTACAGAACGAATATCGCCCTCCCCTCCTGCCCTTCCAAGCTGGTCGGTCAGGCGTTTGTTTGTGAAATGAGCCTTGCAGCTGTTCAGTTGCATTCGGTTGTCGATGCAGTCAGTGTACGTTGTGGTACGGCCTGTGTGGACTGTCCGCTGATGTACGCGTAACCCACACTGATCATCCGTCGTTACGTACTGAGTGACATAATGTGGCACATGCTTGACCGTACACCGGCTGCGCCCTACAATGGCGAATCATAAGGGCCATATGTTGTGCACGATGCTACTTGTCTCGTCTCCCCATTACAGCGAGATTGCACTGTTGTACGCCGTACAGACATGTGGTA
>NW_026062039.1:10000-12500 GCF_023897955.1 Schistocerca gregaria | reverse complement strand
TAACCCACGTTGGCCCTTAACCTAACCCACGTTGGCCCTTAACCTAACCCACGTTGGCCCTTAACCTAACCCACGTTGGCCCCTAACCTAACCCACGTTGGCCCTTAACCTAACCCACGTTGGCCCTTAACCTTACCCACGTTGGCCCCTAACCTTACCCACGTTGGCCCTTAACCTAACCCACGTTGGCCCTTAACCTAACCCACGTTGGCCCTTAACCTAACCCACGTTGGCCCTTAACCTAACCCACGTTGGCCCTTAACCTAACCCACGTTGGCCCTTAACCTAACCCACGTTGGCCCTTAACCTAACCCACGTTGGCCCTTAACCTAACCCACGTTGGCCCCTAACCTAACCCACGTTGGCCCCTAACCTAACCCACGTTGGCCCCTAACCTAACCCACGTTGGCCCCTAACCTAACCCACGTTGGCCCCTAACCTAACCCACGTTGGCCCCTAACCTAACCCACGTTGGCCCCTAACCTAACCCACGTTGGCCCCTAACCTAACCCACGCTGCACCTTAACCTAAGTTACGCTGCACCTTAACCTAAGTTACGCTGCACCTTAACCTAAGTTACGCTGCACCTTAACCTAAGTTACGCTGCACCTTAACCTAAGTTACGCTGCACCTTAACCTAAGTTACGCTGCACCTTAACCTAACTTACACTGCACCTTAACCTAACTTACACTGCACCTTAACCTAAGTTACACTGCACCTTAACCTAAGTTACACTGCACCTTAACCTAAGTTACACTGCACCTTAACCTAAGTTACACTGCACCTTAACCTAAGTTACACTGCACCTTAACCTAAGTTACACTGCACCTTAACCTAAGTTACACTGCACCTTAACCTAAGTTACACTGCACCTTAACCTAAGTTACACTGCACCTTAACCTAAGTTACACTGCACCTTAACCTAAGTTACACTGCACCTTAACCTAAGTTACACTGCACCTTAACCTAAGTTACACTGCACCTTAACCTAAGTTACACTGCACCTTAACCTAAGTTACACTGCACCTTAACCTAAGTTACACTGCACCTTAACCTAAGTTACACTGCACCTTAACCTAAGTTACACTGCACCTTAACCTAAGTTACACTGCACCTTAACCTAACTTACACTGCACCTTAACCTAACTTACACTGCACCTTAACCTAACTTACACTGCACCTTAACCTAACTTACACTGCACCTTAACCTAACTTACACTGCACCTTAACTGTCACATGTAACGTCACAGGAATGTAGCTTTGCCTAACAGCAACCCTCTGAACATAGTTCACTGCTTGGATCCTCTGGTGTCATGTGTATTTCTTGATGCCATGGTGCGTACCCTCACATAAAGGTCTTTCGAGTGTTGCGTACTTTCTACACAGTCCCGCTAACCACTGGAAGGGTGTACCGCTACAGAACGAATATCGCCCTCCCCTCCTGCCCTTCCAAGCTGGTCGGTCAGGCGTTTGTTTGTGAAATGAGCCTTGCAGCTGTTCAGTTGCATTCGGTTGTCGATGCAGTCAGTGTACGTTGTGGTACGGCCTGTGTGGACTGTCCGCTGATGTACGCGTAACCCACACTGATCATCCGTCGTTACGTACTGAGTGACATAATGTGGCACATGCTTGACCGTACACCGGCTGCGCCCTACAATGGCGAATCATAAGGGCCATATGTTGTGCACGATGCTACTTGTCTCGTCTCCCCATTACAGCGAGATTGCACTGTTGTACGCCGTACAGACATGTGGTAAGTAGGTACGGACGAAAGTATTGCATGTTGGCCCCCCCCCCCCCCCTCCTCCCTCTGCCGGGAATCAGCGTGAGCCGTCTGTTGATGTAGCGACGAGGGTTTTCCTATTTAATCGTATTGCCCCACACAACATGATAGCACGGTGGACCGCGTTCCACATCTGCGACATGCTACAGAGGCCGGTTGACAGTCGACCGCGCAAGGGACATTGCACACGTGCGCGGACCATCTTCCACGTGTTCTCTCGTGTACATGCCGCAGTGTGTATGTGGGCTGATGTAGCGTGTCGTGACACATAACATGCAGGCATGCCAGAATCGTAGATTTCGCAAATGTAGATTGACGTATACGTTTGCTGCCAAAGATCCGCAAATGAACTGGAAATCAGTTGTTGAGCGGTTGTTCGCGCTGCAGGTGCATCGGTGATAGCGACGATCGGTACATCTGTGAACCGGTTGTTTCGGCGGTACCCGCCATGCCCCCGAACCTGAGTTGGCCATGTGGGTATGAAGCGATACGAGGCTGTGGCTTGGCGGGACAGTCCCCGGCCGGTGAGGGGGGGCCGCCCGGCGTGCTGGCCGCGCGCTGCGTGAGCGCACGCACTACAGCCGGCTGGTGGGGGGCGCCCAGTGGCAGGAGCGCCGGCCGACGGGCCCGGCTGGCGTCCCAGCTATGCGCCGGCGCACCCTGCGCGCGGCGCCAGGCGGCCAAAGTGGGTTCTGCCGAGCCCGGTGCGAAGCGCG
>NW_026062038.1:0-69058 GCF_023897955.1 Schistocerca gregaria | reverse complement strand
ACACCTCCCTGTGCGATGGTGACGCCCGACAAGAGCTTGTTGAGCTCCTCGTCGTTGCGTATGGCGAGCTGCAGGTGGCGCGGGATGATGCGCGTCTTCTTGTTGTCGCGGGCCGCGTTTCCGGCCAGCTCGAGCACCTCAGCCGCGAGGTACTCCATGACGGCGGCGAGGTAGACGGGCGCCCCGGCGCCGACGCGCTCGGCGTAGTTTCCCTTGCGCAGGAGGCGGTGGATTCTGCCGACCGGGAACTGGAGCCCAGCCCTGCTTGAGCGGGACTTTGACTTGCCCTTGACTTTGCCTCCCTTTCCGCGTCCGGACATGGCGATGGGCTAGTTTGGAAAGAAGCGAGAAAGAAAAAGCACAACGCCCCAAACGGTGCGAGCCGCAGCGAGTCGAGCAGCGGAGTGCGTGCCGGCGCCGGCGGGGTGGGGGTCCTTTATGGGCTCGGGTGCGGCGGCCGGTTGCGCGCGCGCCCCATTGGTCGGCGGCCGCAGCAGGGCGAGCTGGTAAAGGTGCGGCGGCGGCGTGCGGCGGGTGCCACTGTGTGGGGAGACGCTGACTGGAGCGGAGCGCCTGACTGACTGACTGACTGCGCGTGCCTGCCTGCCTGCCTGCCTGCCTGCCTGTTTGTTCGTGATGCCGCCCAAGACTAGCGGGAAAGCCGCCAAGAAGGCTGGCAAGGCGCAGAAGAACATTTCGAAGGGCGACAAGAAGAAGAAGCGCAAGAGGAAGGAGAGCTATGCCATCTACATCTACAAGGTGCTGAAGCAGGTGCACCCTGACACGGGCATCTCTTCGAAGGCGATGAGCATCATGAACAGCTTCGTGAACGACATTTTCGAGCGCATTGCGGCCGAGGCTTCTCGCCTGGCGCACTACAACAAGCGCTCGACCATCACGTCCCGCGAGATCCAGACCGCTGTGCGGCTCTTGCTGCCTGGCGAGCTGGCCAAGCACGCGGTGAGCGAGGGCACGAAGGCGGTGACCAAGTACACGAGCTCCAAGTAAGGAGGTGGCTCTTGGAAATAGGAGGCTCGTCCGCGGCGCGGCGAAGAAAAGAAAAAACGGCCCTTTTCAGGGCCACCAAAATGCCTTTGCGGGAAGGGCGGAATTGTTGTTGTTGTTGTTGTTGTTGTTGTGAGCGGGTGGACGGGCGGCACAGCTGTAGCTGTAGCTTGTGGTGTGGTGTGGTGCGGCGCCGGCGCCTTTGGTTTTGGTGTGACGTTGGGATACGCACTTTAGGCCACAGCCGGGTCGTGGGCGTGGGTGTTTCGAGACGTGTTGGTGTTAGGGGGGCGGATCGCTGGAGTTGGCTTGTTTGATATATATATTTTTTTTTTTTTTTTTGTCCCCTTTGTATGGTATGGCCGGAGGTGTGGAACGGAAAGCAAACCGCGATTGTCGGATGTCACACCGTTGGTGGCGAGGGTGAGAAACACGTTGCCGCCTACAGCTGCTTCTACGCCGAGCGGGTGGGTTAAGTTAGTAGTTGGTTGGTTGGGCGACGTAAAAGTGGAGCGTGGAGGTGTGTGTGAACGTGAGGAGACACGCATTGCATTGTATTTGTACGCGCGAGGTGAGTTAGGAGACCACGCGCCACGACGTACGGTGCCCTCTTTCGACCTGACGTCTGACGTCTGGAGGCGGTGTCGTCATTCTGGATGTACGTGTATTTTCCGCTCAGTTGAGTGAGGTGACGCGAGACGACGGCGTCGGTGGTGTTTTTGTTTTGTTGTTGGCGCCCCGGGGATGAAGAGGGGCACCCGACGGTAACGAGAGGTTGCACTTTGTGATCGGTCGAATGTCCGGGGAGCGAGGAATAGGGTGGGGGGTTGAAAAGAAACGCCAGTGTAGGGCAACGGGACGGTGAACGTTCCCGTGGTGTCGGAGGTGTGCAGTGGGGGGGAGGAAAAAAAAAAAGCGCGTAACGGCGCGGCTGCCGTGGTGGAAACGTTCTCTCCAACTGTGGTGGTGTCCCCTGTGTGTTTTGTTGTTCTCTATATCGTGTGTCCCCTCGCACAAGACGCTCTCTGGGCGGGTTTGATTCATTCATTTTTGCATAGTCACGTAGCGTAGAATGGAATGCGCAAGAGTTGAGTGAGACTGGCGACGGTATATGGTCTGAGCAGCGTCAGCTGCACTGCACTCCCCGGAAAAGAATCTTGGATGCCGTGCTAACTGAAATTTGGTGGACGGGGTTCTCAAGGCTGTTTTGCTATTTTCTTGTTTGTTTGTCTCTAGTTAAGATGGTGAAATGACGTCGAAGAAGCAGTATTGCAAATACTGTTATGGAAATGCCCTAGTTTGATGAAAGGAAATGTGTGTTGAATATACAGGATGGTAAAGACCAAGTGCGTTGAAAGAAACGTTGTGAAGGAACGAACGTTCCCTGAATTGGTTTCTTTTTGTTCCCGAGTTGTGTACAATGGACGACGGTTGTGCCATATCGCAGCATTGCATCATCCCCAGGTTTGATTTCAATTGAGCGATAAAAAAAGGAAAAAGAGAAGAACAAGAACACTATCGAAATGGTCTATGGTGTGTGACCCACAATTGTTGTCTTTAAATCACTTACCCAACCATGTCGTAAAAATATTTTTTTTTTTTTTTTTTTTTTTTTTTTTTTTTTTACAGTGGCTGCCGAATGACCTAGATGTAACAGAGAGAGAGAGAAACACATGGCGTGTCAGATGTTTGTTTTCTTTTCCCCCCCCCCCCCCCCCTCTCGTCAAGTGGCAAATGCGAACACCGTCAGCTGTAATTGACGATCGACACTAGTATGGCGCGAAAAGGGGGTGCGACCTGTGCAGTTGTGGGTGAAACTTTGGGTGATGGGCTGTCATGCGGCATCGCGTGCGTTCATTACCCCTCGGCGGCGGCGGCGGCGGCGGCGGCGGCGCCGCAGCTCCGTCCAGCTCGCGCTCTCGGAAACAACCCTCTCGTAATGCCGCGTCTCCTCCGTCACTGCAATTTTCAAAGGGAAACCTGTGTGGCCGGTGGGGGTGTGTCAACCGTTGGCCCTCAAGCTCCGCCGACAAAAAGTGTTGAGTGTATCCAGTGTGAGAGAGGTTGACGCTTTTCGTGGTGTGTGTGTGTGTGTGTGTGTGTGTGTGTGTGGCAATGTTTTGAAAAGTTTGCAACGTACGTTAAGAAGTGTTGACGCTGAAACTTGCGGGCTGTGTGGCCCTGGTGGTTGGCTGGCTGGAGACGCGGGCGTGTCCAGTCGGTCGGTTGTTGTGGCTGAAAGGTACGTATACGGTTCCGCCGTCCCGTCGGAACTGCGTCTGTCTGGAAGGTATGACGTGACGTGCAGTTTTTATTAGGTCAGCCCTTGTTGTGTATTGTTCCATTTGTTGCTCACTCGTCACCCGTATTTGGTGTGGCGATGTATGTGGACGTACTGCTGGATCAGTGTCAGGGTTTCCGTGGGAGGTGTTGGTTGGGTTGGATTTGCCTGACACGGCTGAGTCCGCAATTGGCCTGCCGTTCGTTGATGCGATATGTGGGTTCTGAGGAAGAATGTGTACGAGATAGTTGCCCCTGCCCTGCCCTTTCTTTCGCGTTCGTGTGTGCCCCCCTTGTTGTGTAGTGTGGGTTGAACATGGTTCTTTACCGAGTGGGGGGGAATGGGATGGACGGATCCGTTGCTGTTGCTGTCACCGTCAAGACAACGCACGCACGCACGCACGCACCCCTGTCCTACGAGAAGGTGTGTCAACCGGGGTTTCGGTAGTCGTGTGTGTAGGGGACGGGGAGAAGCAAAGTGGAGAGTGCGGCACGGGCAGAGAGTGGAATTGGGGCGCGTTGATGTTGGGAAACATGCCCCAAGGGTTGCGGGATGATGTGGCGGTGAGAGCGGGGGGCGGGGGAGAAAAGAAAAGCGAAAAAGAACTAAGGAAGAGGAGGAGGCGTGCGTGTGCGCAGTGGCGGGGCCCCAAAGACCTGTCGTGTGGTGTCGGCCGAACGCGAGCGCGAACGCGAACGCGAACGCGTGTGCGGGGCAGCGTCGGCACGGAGAAGCGAGGAGGAGAGAGAGAGAGAGAGCTGGTCTGATGGGTATTTTTTACCCCCTGTACTCGAAGGACCGGATCTGTCCTTGATCCCTGCCTTCTGTCTGATTATGTTGGGTAACAAAATGATGGGATGATAGGGTCTCTTGGGTGTGTGTAGATGTTTGTTTGTTTGAGTGAGTGTTATGGTGTTTGTATTTTATTTTTGTTTATCATGGTATGTTGTAGTTTGTGGTGTTTTGTCGTGATGGGAAATGTCGTTCTTGGGTCGGGTGGATTTTGGTCCCAGATTTCTGATGAGTGGGTGGTTCGAATCCGTGGTTTGGTGGAAAAAAAACAAAAAAAAAAAAAAAAAAAAACTTTATGGATTTTTCTTTGGATGATTTCCGGGATTTTGATTGAGTATGTTATGGTTTGTGTATATGTCTCGGTTTGTCTGGTACCGGCCGGCATCAGCAGTAATTCTGAAGTATTTGTTCTGCACCCTTTTTTACTCTTGTTATGTTTGGTGTCTGCGGCCATTGACGAGATTTTTCAGAGCCGTAAGTGATGGCTGGTTCCTATGACGGTTTTGAAGATTTTCTTTTTGGCGCGCATATTTATTCTGTTTCCTTTGATGATTGGGTACAGTCTGAATATTGCTGCTGCAGCCTTGTTACAAACGTGTGTAACATGGTCTCTAAATGTCAACCTCTTGTCCAGCTTGATGCCTAGATACTTTATTGTGCCTGACCATGGAAGATTGTTATTTCTGAGGCGTATATGCAGGTTAGGAGGTATTCTTTTTGAATGTGAATCGTATTGTATTGCTTGGGTTTTCTCCGCGTTTATTGTTTTTTTGGTTAGCCCATTTCTGGATGGATTGTAGGTGTTGCTCTATTTTTGTGACTCTATATTGCAGGTTAGAACTGCTGCGGTAGACTGCAGTGTCGTCTGCAAATAGTGACAAGTGTCCTCCCAGCTGTTTGTTTGTGTATATTGAGTAGAGAATGGGCCCCAGCACTGAGCCTTGCGGGACTCCAGCCTCTATGGATCTAGTGTTACTTGCCGCTCCTGGTACATGGACATAGAATGCTCTGTTGCGGAGAAAAGAAGCAATAATGTGGATGGGGCAGTTGTACTGGTGGAGCTTGTAGATAAGGCGTTATCCGAATGCTTTTCCAATGTCAAGCAGGACTGCTCCAGTACTGTGTCTAATGTTTCTGGCCTGACATATGTGCTCGACTAGTCTGGTCACCTGGTGGGTGGTGCTGTGTTCTTCGCGGAATCGGAATTGTTGTGGGATGATTATGTTGTTATCCTTTAAGAATTGAATTTCTTCAGTTCAGTTTGAATGAGCTTTCCGAGAACCTTTCCAAGGAAGTTGGCCTATAGTTTTGCGGAAATAATAAGTCCTTGTTTGGCTTTGGTAATGTGATGACTCGGGCCTGTTTCCAAGTAGTTTAGTCTGAAGCAAGCATTATATATTGATGTTAGATAGATAATTGATAGTTGCTGGAGGTAGGTGATGTAGTAGTTGCGGTTTGATGGAATCTGGGCCTGATGCCTTCTTAGGATGTGTGTATGTTTGTGATGTGATAAGATACGGGGTTTCTGCGTTTATTGGATTGTGAAAGATGTTCTGATCGGGGCACTTAGGATGCGGTTTTACCCTTCTGAGTACCATTTCCTGGTGGTCATCAGTTTCGTCATCTACCGCTTCTGGTGCTTGGAATTGCCTTTCTAGTGAATCCGCCAGTGCTTCAGCTCGGTCTGTGGGGTCGTTCCTTCCCCATGTAGATGTAGATGTTTCGTGTCTAGTTTACGAGTTTTAAGAAATTTCCAGAATTTTTCCTGGTCCCTTCCTGCTTCTCGTAACGTTTCCTCCCACGCCTCGCTACGGTGGTTTTCGGAGCTCTCTTTTTGATCCTCCCGGCCAATTGCTCTGATTTTCGTCGGTCGGCTGGGTCCCTGTAGTTTTGCCATCTCTTTCTGGCGCGCGCGGGCTGCGGTTGGCGCCTTTGGTGGCAACGGCCGGGGCAAGCAGCGGTGTGTGGTGTGGTGCGGGGCGGGCAGGGGCAGTGGTGGTTGACGGATGGCCTGGGGGCCGAAAAACGGGCCGGCCGGCGGACGGATGTTGAGAGAGGCGGCGCGCACGCGTCTCGCGCGGACACAGGCGCCACAGCGTTGATGATTGGAAGGAGGTGCGGTGCGGGGATGGGCCCAGGAAAAAAGACGGTCGTGGCCCCTGTCTTGGGTGCGTGTCGACGTCAGCACCGTCGGTGTGGTGTGGTGTGGTGTGGTGTGGTGTGGTGTGGTGTGGTGTGGTGTGGGCAGGGAGGGGGGAAAAGCGGGCTGCGGGCTGCGGGCTGCGGGCTGCGGGCTGCGGAGGGAATGGTGGTGGGGAGTAGGCACACATGTGGGCGGGCGCAAAATCGGCCGGTGCCCGTAAACCGCGGCGGGATATTGGGTGGAAAAGAGGGAAATTGTAGAAAGGAAAACAAGCGGAGGGGGCGAATGTGGTGGGGTGGGGGGACGGGCGGGGGCGAGGCGACAGCTTGCTTTTTCTTTTTCATTTTATTTTATTTTGTTGTAGTGTTTTTGTTTTTTTTTGTTTTTTTGCGTGTGTGTGGCCTTGGAGAGGCTGGTCTTGTCTGGCTTACGCTTTGGGTGCGTGTGTTGGTACTTTTTCGTTTTTTCTTGTTCTGCAGAGCAGGGGCGGGGCGGTGGGAACGGCTGGCTGGCTGTGCCCAGAGGAGGAGGAGACGCTGGCGGCGGGCCCGGCTCCTGGGGCTGCTGTTGCATGCGCTGTGCAAAGAAAGGAAGAGTGGGTTTGTTTGGCTGGTGAAGTGCATTATTTAAGTGTGGGCTTGCCGGCCTGGCTCCGATGCGCAGGTAGATAGATGCCGGCGGCGACCGCAGGCAGGCGCGTTGTGTGTACAGAGGGACGAGCCATGTGTTTTGCAAGCAGGACGTGGCGTGCCGAGTGGAGAGGAGGCGGCGGCTCGGCTCGGTTCGGCCCGGTCCGGCGGTGCCGCGCTGTTGTCGCGGACGTGAGCGCCCCCTGGCGGGCGGGTGGTTGGCGGCGGCGTGGTGGACGCGTGTGGCAGTTGTGTGCACGGGTTGCTTGGGCGAGTGAGCAGTGGCTGGCGGTGTTGGCGCGTCGTCGGGGAGGTATGTGTTGCGGCCGCGTCTGCTGCGCGCTGCGTCGTTGTGTCGACTGTGTGTGGGCGTGGGCACGTGTGCTCTGGCGAGGGCGTCGTAAAAAAGTGGGTCGCGGTGTGCGTGCGTAGCCCGTGATGATGTATTGTGCGTCGCGTCGTTGTGTGCGAAACGGATGCCGAGAGGTGTGTGGTGAGTGCGAAGCGCGAATGTGCGGCGTTTGGCGGTTTCGGTGTGTTTTCTGTTTTTGCGGCGTGAGAGTGGGGCTGGCTGGCTGGCTGGCTGGCTGGCTGTTTGTTGTTGGTGTTGCCTTGTGTGTGTAGGTTGATGGCGCGACGCGGAGGGGACGCCGTTTGCTGCGTGCCTTGCCTCGCGTGTGTTGGCGCGCCGTGCATGTGTTTGGGTCGTGGGGGCGGTGTTTTTGTTTGTATTTGGATTTTCATTTTTTGGCGTGTTGTGTCGTGTATGGCAAGGGCGAGAGGAGTAGTGCGGTAGTGTCGTTGCGGCACGGGCGTCTGGTGGGGCTGTGCGTCGTGGCGGGGAAGGTGTGTAGGTTGCGGCGATGCGGCGAGCCCAGCCCGTCGTTTGACGGTGTGCCGGGTGAGTTGCGCTGCGAATCGAGTGTGGCGGGAAGGGAGCTGCGTGGCGCCTGCGTCCGTTGGCAGCAGGGGCTGTGCCTTTTGAGAGTTTGTTTGATTTCGGGACGACGACGACGACGACGACTGGTTGGTTGGTGGGTGGGGTGGCGTGCACGTTTGTCGTACTGGGCGAGTCGATTGCCTGCCGGCTGGCGAAAGGTGCGCCGCCGCCCGTCTCTCGCGCTCTGTGTTGTTTTTTTTTTTTTTCTGTGTGTGTCGGCTGCGTTTTTGTTTGCGGTGCGCGCGAAGACGGTGGTGCCGAAAGTGTGCCGGCGTGGCGTTGCGACCGCGACGAGCCGCGGGCGCGCCATTTGGCTGGTGTTGCGTGAAGAGCGGCTGTGTACGGGTAGTGGCTGTAGCCGTACGTGTACGTGCACGTGCATCCGGCCCGGCCGCCAGCCCAGCCCAGCCCAGCCCAGCCCAGCCCAGCCGAGTCGGGTGAGCGGAGGCCGACACGTGGTGGTGCTGTGCTCTCTCGGCTCGGGGGGGTTTGTGTGTGTGTGTGTGTGTGTGCGTGCGTGCGTGTGTGTCTCGTTCGCTCTCCGGAATCTGCTCGTTCTGCTGATCCCCGCCTGTCGGCGTCGTTTATTTTTACTTATTTATTTTTTACCTGTTGTTTGTTTTTCGACGTCGTCTTGCAGTTTTGTCCTTTGCGGCGTGCCGACGACCCGCCGCGCGACCTTATGAAACCCCAAAGCGTGGCGTGGCGTGGCGTGGCGTGGCCGAGCCGCAGCAGCTAAGGGGGTGCGGCCGCCTCGACGCCTTAACCTCCTAAACTTCTTTAAGCCGTTAACGCAGCCACCTAAACTAACGTAACCTAACGTAAGCCCTTAGGCCAACCCCCAAGTCGCCTTAACCTAACGTACGTGACCGCAACCTTAGCTTAACGCCTACGTTAAGACGTGACGTCACGTCAACGCTTAACCTAACCCTGACGCCTTCTTAGCCTAACCTGACGTAACCTAAGGTAAGGTAACCGTTGAAAGAAAGAAACCACCTTTGTTTTGACGTTGAGGCGTGTAAGGTCGGCTGTGAGGGCAGATTCGGTGTGTCTGTAGTTGGGGCTGGCTGGTAATTTATTTTGTTTGTTTGTTTATCGTTGTCTTGTTTTCGCCTGTGGCGGGGGGGTTGGCGCTCCGTCGGCCGGTGCCATGTTGCGCAGGCGGCGATCGTAAAAAAGTAGAAAAAAAAAAAGAAAAAAGAAAAAAAAAATGTGTTGGAAGGGCTGTGGGTGTTGGCGGGCGAGGCGAGAGGAGGAGGACGGCCCGCGGCCGTGGCCCGACGGCTGCGGGCCGATCGGGAAAACGGCGGAAGGCGATGGGGCGGCGGAGGTGCGTTTGTGCACGGCCGTCATCGCCGCACGACTCGGCTCGTGTGGCTGTGGCGCCGGCCGCGGTGGCCGGGCTGCCGCGGCGACGGTGTGGGAGTTTTGACGAAGGTTTGGCCATTGTGGCGGGTCGTCGGCTGGGGCTGTGGGGGCGGCATTTGGGCGGGGGCGGCGATTCTCGGCGGGCCGACCCAGGCTGTGGCGCGCGGTGGCTGCAGTTTGGCCGTGGTTTGCGGCGCCGCCGCGGCGACTGGTTGGCGACCGTGGTGTCGGTGTGTGTAGCCCCATCCTCGGTGGTTTGAATGGCGCGGGTGGTTGCGGCGCAGGTTGGGGGCTGCTCCGCGCAGGCTGTCGGACGTTGGGCGGTAGCAAGCGCGGGAGGCGCGGCGCGGCGGCGCGGCGGCGCGCCGAGTGGCGGCCGCTCTCTCGGCCGTCCGCGCCCGCCCGCGACACTGGCTGGGCCAGGCGCGTGCGCGGCTATTCTCTGCTGCGCGCCCCTCGCTGTTGTGCGTCGTCGAAGGAGAGAAGGAAGCGAAAGCAAGGGGAAAAAAGAAAAGAGAACAGGCAAAAGATGGCAGACCAGGCGGCTACGAACGAGACTGCCGCGGCACCCGCCGCCACCGGCACTACGAAGAAGGCCAAGTCTGCGTCGTCTGCGAAGAAGCCGCGCGCCAAGCCTGCGCACCCGCGCACCTCTGAGATGGTGACGGCCGCCATCAAGAGTCTGAAGGAGCGCGGCGGGTCGTCGCTGCAGGCGATCAAGAAGTACATTGCCGCGCACTACAAGCTGGACGCGGAGAAGCTGGCGCCCTTTATCAAGAAGTACCTCAAGTCGGCCGTCGTGGCTGGCGAGCTGGTGCAGACGAAGGGGAAGGGCGCGTCGGGCTCTTTCAAGCTTGCCGGCGCCGGCGGCGGGGCGGCCGAGGGCGGCAAGGCTCGTGGTGGCGGCGGTGGTGCGAAGAAGAAGCGCGCCGCTCCGGCCAGCAAGGAGAAGAAGGGGGCCCGTGCGGCCGGCGCAAAGAAGGCTGGCGGCGTGAAGGCGGCGACCGGTCGGAAGGCGGGCGCCGCCAAGAAGGCGTCTGCGGCGTCGGCCGCTCCCGCGGGTGCGAAGAAGGCGGCTGCGGCCAAGCCGGCCAAGGCCAAGTCGCCGTCGAAGGCGAAGAAGGCCGCCAAGGTTCCGACGAAGAAGCCGAAGGCGCCGCGCCCGAAGAAGGCGACGGCGACGCCGTCTAAGGCGAAGGCTTCGCCCAAGAAGAAGAAGTAAAAAGGGCAGGGAAGGGTTGGCGGTTGACACCGTCGCCTGGAGGCCGGCGCGCAACCAGAGGCTGTCGCGCGGTCCCGGACAAAAACAAAAACGGCCCTTCTCAGGGCCATCAAAGCACGTCGGGAAGGTGTTGATTGTCGTGTCGTGTCGTGGTCGGTCGGTTGCCTTGTTGTCTGTCTGTCTGTCTTGCTTGCTGGCGTTTGTTTGTTTCATGTGTGGATGGTGGTTGGATTGTGGGGTCGTTGGCGGGCGTGGGCGGCGGCGCCGCGGTTGGTGTTACACAAAGTGTATTTTACTTTTATTATTTTTTACCTATTTATTTTGCGCCGCGTTTGTTTGTTTGTTTGTCTTGGTGGTGGTTTTGGAATAGTCTTTTTTGCTTTGCTTTGCTTTCCGGGCGTCACGTTTTGTGCCGTGGCCTGTGTGGGTGGCGCTATTGACGCTTGCGACTTGGTTCGGCCGGTGCGGTGCTTTTTTCTTTTTTTTGGAAACGGCGGCGCCGGGCCGGGCCGGGGGTGGGACGACTGGACTGGAGAGTGAGTGGGGAACTAGTCGTTGCGACCGACAAAGTTTTGCTCGCGACGGAGAGACGTTAGTGGCCCTGAAAAGGGCCGTTTTGTTTGTTTGGCGGTGTGCGGGTTTAGGCGCGCTCGCCGCGGATGCGGCGCGCGAGCTGGATGTCCTTGGGCATGATGGTGACTCGCTTGGCGTGGATTGCGCACAGGTTGGTGTCTTCGAAGAGGCCGACGAGGTAGGCCTCGCTGGCCTCCTGCAGGGCCATGACTGCGGAGCTCTGGAAGCGCAGGTCGGTCTTGAAGTCCTGGGCGATCTCGCGCACTAGGCGCTGGAATGGCAGCTTGCGGATGAGCAGCTCTGTGCTCTTCTGGTAGCGCCTGATTTCTCGCAGGGCGACGGTGCCCGGCCTGTAGCGGTGGGGCTTCTTGACGCCGCCGGTGGCGGGCGCGCTCTTCCTCGCCGCCTTGGTGGCGAGCTGTTTGCGCGGCGCCTTTCCGCCGGTGGACTTGCGGGCCGTTTGCTTTGTCCGGGCCATGGCTACTGCGGATGCGGATGCGGCGTGGAGGATATGCGTGCGCGACGGCGTCCGGTGCTGCCTTGACAACGGGCCCGCGCGCCCCGGGTGCTGCGCTTATATGCCCTCGGTGCGCGGTGGTGGGGGGAGGGGAGGGCGGGCCGCGGGGCCCCAGAGTCTATATAGGGGGGCGGCGCGCGCGCTGGGCGCCACAACCGTAGCCGACTCGCTAGCGCCGGGTGAGGAGCTTGCCTTGCTTTCTGTTTTTTATATTATTGTGGTTGAGACGCTTGAAGAAGAAGAATGACAGGCCGCGGCAAGGGAGGAAAGGGGCTCGGCAAGGGTGGCGCCAAGCGGCACCGCAAGGTGTTGCGCGACAACATCCAGGGCATCACGAAGCCCGCGATCCGCCGCCTGGCGCGCAGGGGCGGCGTGAAGCGCATCTCTGGTCTGATCTACGAGGAGACGCGCGGAGTGCTGAAGGTGTTCCTGGAGAACGTGATCCGCGACGCGGTGACGTACACTGAGCACGCCAAGCGCAAGACTGTGACGGCCATGGACGTGGTGTACGCCCTGAAGAGGCAGGGGCGCACCCTGTACGGTTTCGGCGGTTAGGCGGTGTGAGACCGAAGGAAGGAAAGAGAGATAGATTGAAAAACGGCCCTTTTCAGGGCCACCACAGTGTTCGGAAGTTGAAAAGTGCGAAAGAGTCTGTGTTGCTGGTTTTTCTTTTCCTTTTTAGTCTACTTGGCCTTTTAGTTTTGTTTGGAGTTTTTTTTGACGTGGTGTGCGGTGCGGTTGGGAGGGAAGGAAGCGTGCCCTTGCGTTGTGTGAGCTCCTTCCTTCCTTCCTTCCTTCCCCTCCCTCTTTGCTTGTATGCTTCTTGTCGGTGGATGGGCTGTGTGTTGCGGCGCGGCTGAGCGCCGAGGGGTTATTTTTGAGGTGTGTTGTTGTGCGCCACGTGTGCTGGTTAATGGTCGCGAGACTGTGCGTGCGTGGAGTTGAGTGGAGGAGGTGGCCAAGTACGTGTGTACAAGATGGCGGCGCCTGTGTGTGTAAGAAGGAAAAAAAAACCGTACACAGAGAGAGAGAGAGAGAGAGAGAGAGAGAGAGAGAGAGAGAGAAAAGTGGTGCGACGAACGACTGGAATTCTGCTTTGGACGTAGGTTTGTGTGGTGGCCCTGAAAAGGGCCGATTGTGTTTTGTTTTTTGAGCCGAGGCGGCAAATGGCGCGCTGCGTGCCAAGGGAGCACGCGGCGGTTGCCGATTGCGCTGTCTCTCTTTTAGGCCTTCTTCTCGGTCTTCTTTGGCAGCAGGACGGCCTGGATGTTGGGCAGGACACCTCCCTGTGCGATGGTGACGCCCGACAAGAGCTTGTTGAGCTCCTCGTCGTTGCGTATGGCGAGCTGCAGGTGGCGCGGGATGATGCGCGTCTTCTTGTTGTCGCGGGCCGCGTTTCCGGCCAGCTCGAGCACCTCAGCCGCGAGGTACTCCATGACGGCGGCGAGGTAGACGGGCGCCCCGGCGCCGACGCGCTCGGCGTAGTTTCCCTTGCGCAGGAGGCGGTGGATTCTGCCGACCGGGAACTGGAGCCCAGCCCTGCTTGAGCGGGACTTTGACTTGCCCTTGACTTTGCCTCCCTTTCCGCGTCCGGACATGGCGATGGGCTAGTTTGGAAAGAAGCGAGAAAGAAAAAGCACAACGCCCCAAACGGTGCGAGCCGCAGCGAGTCGAGCAGCGGAGTGCGTGCCGGCGCCGGCGGGGTGGGGGTCCTTTATGGGCTCGGGTGCGGCGGCCGGTTGCGCGCGCGCCCCATTGGTCGGCGGCCGCAGCAGGGCGAGCTGGTAAAGGTGCGGCGGCGGCGTGCGGCGGGTGCCACTGTGTGGGGAGACGCTGACTGGAGCGGAGCGCCTGACTGACTGACTGACTGCGCGTGCCTGCCTGCCTGCCTGCCTGCCTGCCTGCCTGCCTTGTTCGTGATGCCGCCCAAGACTAGCGGGAAAGCCGCCAAGAAGGCTGGCAAGGCGCAGAAGAACATTTCGAAGGGCGACAAGAAGAAGAAGCGCAAGAGGAAGGAGAGCTATGCCATCTACATCTACAAGGTGCTGAAGCAGGTGCACCCTGACACGGGCATCTCTTCGAAGGCGATGAGCATCATGAACAGCTTCGTGAACGACATTTTCGAGCGCATTGCGGCCGAGGCTTCTCGCCTGGCGCACTACAACAAGCGCTCGACCATCACGTCCCGCGAGATCCAGACCGCTGTGCGGCTCTTGCTGCCTGGCGAGCTGGCCAAGCACGCGGTGAGCGAGGGCACGAAGGCGGTGACCAAGTACACGAGCTCCAAGTAAGGAGGTGGCTCTTGGAAATAGGAGGCTCGTCCGCGGCGCGGCGAAGAAAAGAAAAAACGGCCCTTTTCAGGGCCACCAAAATGCCTTTGCGGGAAGGGCGGAATTGTTGTTGTTGTTGTTGTTGTTGTTGTGAGCGGGTGGACGGGCGGCACAGCTGTAGCTGTAGCTTGTGGTGTGGTGTGGTGCGGCGCCGGCGCCTTTGGTTTTGGTGTGACGTTGGGATACGCACTTTAGGCCACAGCCGGGTCGTGGGCGTGGGTGTTTCGAGACGTGTTGGTGTTAGGGGGGCGGATCGCTGGAGTTGGCTTGTTTGATATATATATTTTTTTTTTTTTTTTTGTCCCCTTTGTATGGTATGGCCGGAGGTGTGGAACGGAAAGCAAACCGCGATTGTCGGATGTCACACCGTTGGTGGCGAGGGTGAGAAACACGTTGCCGCCTACAGCTGCTTCTACGCCGAGCGGGTGGGTTAAGTTAGTAGTTGGTTGGTTGGGCGACGTAAAAGTGGAGCGTGGAGGTGTGTGTGAACGTGAGGAGACACGCATTGCATTGTATTTGTACGCGCGAGGTGAGTTAGGAGACCACGCGCCACGACGTACGGTGCCCTCTTTCGACCTGACGTCTGACGTCTGGAGGCGGTGTCGTCATTCTGGATGTACGTGTATTTTCCGCTCAGTTGAGTGAGGTGACGCGAGACGACGGCGTCGGTGGTGTTTTTGTTTTGTTGTTGGCGCCCCGGGGATGAAGAGGGGCACCCGACGGTAACGAGAGGTTGCACTTTGTGATCGGTCGAATGTCCGGGGAGCGAGGAATAGGGTGGGGGGTTGAAAAGAAACGCCAGTGTAGGGCAACGGGACGGTGAACGTTCCCGTGGTGTCGGAGGTGTGCAGTGGGGGGGAGGAAAAAAAAAAAGCGCGTAACGGCGCGGCTGCCGTGGTGGAAACGTTCTCTCCAACTGTGGTGGTGTCCCCTGTGTGTTTTGTTGTTCTCTATATCGTGTGTCCCCTCGCACAAGACGCTCTCTGGGCGGGTTTGATTCATTCATTTTTGCATAGTCACGTAGCGTAGAATGGAATGCGCAAGAGTTGAGTGAGACTGGCGACGGTATATGGTCTGAGCAGCGTCAGCTGCACTGCACTCCCCGGAAAAGAATCTTGGATGCCGTGCTAACTGAAATTTGGTGGACGGGGTTCTCAAGGCTGTTTTGCTATTTTCTTGTTTGTTTGTCTCTAGTTAAGATGGTGAAATGACGTCGAAGAAGCAGTATTGCAAATACTGTTATGGAAATGCCCTAGTTTGATGAAAGGAAATGTGTGTTGAATATACAGGATGGTAAAGACCAAGTGCGTTGAAAGAAACGTTGTGAAGGAACGAACGTTCCCTGAATTGGTTTCTTTTTGTTCCCGAGTTGTGTACAATGGACGACGGTTGTGCCATATCGCAGCATTGCATCATCCCCAGGTTTGATTTCAATTGAGCGATAAAAAAAGGAAAAAGAGAAGAACAAGAACACTATCGAAATGGTCTATGGTGTGTGACCCACAATTGTTGTCTTTAAATCACTTACCCAACCATGTCGTAAAAATATTTTTTTTTTTTTTTTTTTTTTTTTTTTTTTTTTTTACAGTGGCTGCCGAATGACCTAGATGTAACAGAGAGAGAGAGAAACACATGGCGTGTCAGATGTTTGTTTTCTTTTCCCCCCCCCCCCCCCCCTCTCGTCAAGTGGCAAATGCGAACACCGTCAGCTGTAATTGACGATCGACACTAGTATGGCGCGAAAAGGGGGTGCGACCTGTGCAGTTGTGGGTGAAACTTTGGGTGATGGGCTGTCATGCGGCATCGCGTGCGTTCATTACCCCTCGGCGGCGGCGGCGGCGGCGGCGGCGGCGCCGCAGCTCCGTCCAGCTCGCGCTCTCGGAAACAACCCTCTCGTAATGCCGCGTCTCCTCCGTCACTGCAATTTTCAAAGGGAAACCTGTGTGGCCGGTGGGGGTGTGTCAACCGTTGGCCCTCAAGCTCCGCCGACAAAAAGTGTTGAGTGTATCCAGTGTGAGAGAGGTTGACGCTTTTCGTGGTGTGTGTGTGTGTGTGTGTGTGTGTGTGTGTGGCAATGTTTTGAAAAGTTTGCAACGTACGTTAAGAAGTGTTGACGCTGAAACTTGCGGGCTGTGTGGCCCTGGTGGTTGGCTGGCTGGAGACGCGGGCGTGTCCAGTCGGTCGGTTGTTGTGGCTGAAAGGTACGTATACGGTTCCGCCGTCCCGTCGGAACTGCGTCTGTCTGGAAGGTATGACGTGACGTGCAGTTTTTATTAGGTCAGCCCTTGTTGTGTATTGTTCCATTTGTTGCTCACTCGTCACCCGTATTTGGTGTGGCGATGTATGTGGACGTACTGCTGGATCAGTGTCAGGGTTTCCGTGGGAGGTGTTGGTTGGGTTGGATTTGCCTGACACGGCTGAGTCCGCAATTGGCCTGCCGTTCGTTGATGCGATATGTGGGTTCTGAGGAAGAATGTGTACGAGATAGTTGCCCCTGCCCTGCCCTTTCTTTCGCGTTCGTGTGTGCCCCCCTTGTTGTGTAGTGTGGGTTGAACATGGTTCTTTACCGAGTGGGGGGGAATGGGATGGACGGATCCGTTGCTGTTGCTGTCACCGTCAAGACAACGCACGCACGCACGCACGCACCCCTGTCCTACGAGAAGGTGTGTCAACCGGGGTTTCGGTAGTCGTGTGTGTAGGGGACGGGGAGAAGCAAAGTGGAGAGTGCGGCACGGGCAGAGAGTGGAATTGGGGCGCGTTGATGTTGGGAAACATGCCCCAAGGGTTGCGGGATGATGTGGCGGTGAGAGCGGGGGGCGGGGGAGAAAAGAAAAGCGAAAAAGAACTAAGGAAGAGGAGGAGGCGTGCGTGTGCGCAGTGGCGGGGCCCCAAAGACCTGTCGTGTGGTGTCGGCCGAACGCGAGCGCGAACGCGAACGCGAACGCGTGTGCGGGGCAGCGTCGGCACGGAGAAGCGAGGAGGAGAGAGAGAGAGAGAGCTGGTCTGATGGGTATTTTTTACCCCCTGTACTCGAAGGACCGGATCTGTCCTTGATCCCTGCCTTCTGTCTGATTATGTTGGGTAACAAAATGATGGGATGATAGGGTCTCTTGGGTGTGTGTAGATGTTTGTTTGTTTGAGTGAGTGTTATGGTGTTTGTATTTTATTTTTGTTTATCATGGTATGTTGTAGTTTGTGGTGTTTTGTCGTGATGGGAAATGTCGTTCTTGGGTCGGGTGGATTTTGGTCCCAGATTTCTGATGAGTGGGTGGTTCGAATCCGTGGTTTGGTGGAAAAAAAACAAAAAAAAAAAAAAAAAAAAACTTTATGGATTTTTCTTTGGATGATTTCCGGGATTTTGATTGAGTATGTTATGGTTTGTGTATATGTCTCGGTTTGTCTGGTACCGGCCGGCATCAGCAGTAATTCTGAAGTATTTGTTCTGCACCCTTTTTTACTCTTGTTATGTTTGGTGTCTGCGGCCATTGACGAGATTTTTCAGAGCCGTAAGTGATGGCTGGTTCCTATGACGGTTTTGAAGATTTTCTTTTTGGCGCGCATATTTATTCTGTTTCCTTTGATGATTGGGTACAGTCTGAATATTGCTGCTGCAGCCTTGTTACAAACGTGTGTAACATGGTCTCTAAATGTCAACCTCTTGTCCAGCTTGATGCCTAGATACTTTATTGTGCCTGACCATGGAAGATTGTTATTTCTGAGGCGTATATGCAGGTTAGGAGGTATTCTTTTTGAATGTGAATCGTATTGTATTGCTTGGGTTTTCTCCGCGTTTATTGTTTTTTTGGTTAGCCCATTTCTGGATGGATTGTAGGTGTTGCTCTATTTTTGTGACTCTATATTGCAGGTTAGAACTGCTGCGGTAGACTGCAGTGTCGTCTGCAAATAGTGACAAGTGTCCTCCCAGCTGTTTGTTTGTGTATATTGAGTAGAGAATGGGCCCCAGCACTGAGCCTTGCGGGACTCCAGCCTCTATGGATCTAGTGTTACTTGCCGCTCCTGGTACATGGACATAGAATGCTCTGTTGCGGAGAAAAGAAGCAATAATGTGGATGGGGCAGTTGTACTGGTGGAGCTTGTAGATAAGGCGTTATCCGAATGCTTTTCCAATGTCAAGCAGGACTGCTCCAGTACTGTGTCTAATGTTTCTGGCCTGACATATGTGCTCGACTAGTCTGGTCACCTGGTGGGTGGTGCTGTGTTCTTCGCGGAATCGGAATTGTTGTGGGATGATTATGTTGTTATCCTTTAAGAATTGAATTTCTTCAGTTCAGTTTGAATGAGCTTTCCGAGAACCTTTCCAAGGAAGTTGGCCTATAGTTTTGCGGAAATAATAAGTCCTTGTTTGGCTTTGGTAATGTGATGACTCGGGCCTGTTTCCAAGTAGTTTAGTCTGAAGCAAGCATTATATATTGATGTTAGATAGATAATTGATAGTTGCTGGAGGTAGGTGATGTAGTAGTTGCGGTTTGATGGAATCTGGGCCTGATGCCTTCTTAGGATGTGTGTATGTTTGTGATGTGATAAGATACGGGGTTTCTGCGTTTATTGGATTGTGAAAGATGTTCTGATCGGGGCACTTAGGATGCGGTTTTACCCTTCTGAGTACCATTTCCTGGTGGTCATCAGTTTCGTCATCTACCGCTTCTGGTGCTTGGAATTGCCTTTCTAGTGAATCCGCCAGTGCTTCAGCTCGGTCTGTGGGGTCGTTCCTTCCCCATGTAGATGTAGATGTTTCGTGTCTAGTTTACGAGTTTTAAGAAATTTCCAGAATTTTTCCTGGTCCCTTCCTGCTTCTCGTAACGTTTCCTCCCACGCCTCGCTACGGTGGTTTTCGGAGCTCTCTTTTTGATCCTCCCGGCCAATTGCTCTGATTTTCGTCGGTCGGCTGGGTCCCTGTAGTTTTGCCATCTCTTTCTGGCGCGCGCGGGCTGCGGTTGGCGCCTTTGGTGGCAACGGCCGGGGCAAGCAGCGGTGTGTGGTGTGGTGCGGGGCGGGCAGGGGCAGTGGTGGTTGACGGATGGCCTGGGGGCCGAAAAACGGGCCGGCCGGCGGACGGATGTTGAGAGAGGCGGCGCGCACGCGTCTCGCGCGGACACAGGCGCCACAGCGTTGATGATTGGAAGGAGGTGCGGTGCGGGGATGGGCCCAGGAAAAAAGACGGTCGTGGCCCCTGTCTTGGGTGCGTGTCGACGTCAGCACCGTCGGTGTGGTGTGGTGTGGTGTGGTGTGGTGTGGTGTGGTGTGGTGTGGTGTGGGCAGGGAGGGGGGAAAAGCGGGCTGCGGGCTGCGGGCTGCGGGCTGCGGGCTGCGGAGGGAATGGTGGTGGGGAGTAGGCACACATGTGGGCGGGCGCAAAATCGGCCGGTGCCCGTAAACCGCGGCGGGATATTGGGTGGAAAAGAGGGAAATTGTAGAAAGGAAAACAAGCGGAGGGGGCGAATGTGGTGGGGTGGGGGGACGGGCGGGGGCGAGGCGACAGCTTGCTTTTTCTTTTTCATTTTATTTTATTTTGTTGTAGTGTTTTTGTTTTTTTTTGTTTTTTTGCGTGTGTGTGGCCTTGGAGAGGCTGGTCTTGTCTGGCTTACGCTTTGGGTGCGTGTGTTGGTACTTTTTCGTTTTTTCTTGTTCTGCAGAGCAGGGGCGGGGCGGTGGGAACGGCTGGCTGGCTGTGCCCAGAGGAGGAGGAGACGCTGGCGGCGGGCCCGGCTCCTGGGGCTGCTGTTGCATGCGCTGTGCAAAGAAAGGAAGAGTGGGTTTGTTTGGCTGGTGAAGTGCATTATTTAAGTGTGGGCTTGCCGGCCTGGCTCCGATGCGCAGGTAGATAGATGCCGGCGGCGACCGCAGGCAGGCGCGTTGTGTGTACAGAGGGACGAGCCATGTGTTTTGCAAGCAGGACGTGGCGTGCCGAGTGGAGAGGAGGCGGCGGCTCGGCTCGGTTCGGCCCGGTCCGGCGGTGCCGCGCTGTTGTCGCGGACGTGAGCGCCCCCTGGCGGGCGGGTGGTTGGCGGCGGCGTGGTGGACGCGTGTGGCAGTTGTGTGCACGGGTTGCTTGGGCGAGTGAGCAGTGGCTGGCGGTGTTGGCGCGTCGTCGGGGAGGTATGTGTTGCGGCCGCGTCTGCTGCGCGCTGCGTCGTTGTGTCGACTGTGTGTGGGCGTGGGCACGTGTGCTCTGGCGAGGGCGTCGTAAAAAAGTGGGTCGCGGTGTGCGTGCGTAGCCCGTGATGATGTATTGTGCGTCGCGTCGTTGTGTGCGAAACGGATGCCGAGAGGTGTGTGGTGAGTGCGAAGCGCGAATGTGCGGCGTTTGGCGGTTTCGGTGTGTTTTCTGTTTTTGCGGCGTGAGAGTGGGGCTGGCTGGCTGGCTGGCTGGCTGGCTGTTTGTTGTTGGTGTTGCCTTGTGTGTGTAGGTTGATGGCGCGACGCGGAGGGGACGCCGTTTGCTGCGTGCCTTGCCTCGCGTGTGTTGGCGCGCCGTGCATGTGTTTGGGTCGTGGGGGCGGTGTTTTTGTTTGTATTTGGATTTTCATTTTTTGGCGTGTTGTGTCGTGTATGGCAAGGGCGAGAGGAGTAGTGCGGTAGTGTCGTTGCGGCACGGGCGTCTGGTGGGGCTGTGCGTCGTGGCGGGGAAGGTGTGTAGGTTGCGGCGATGCGGCGAGCCCAGCCCGTCGTTTGACGGTGTGCCGGGTGAGTTGCGCTGCGAATCGAGTGTGGCGGGAAGGGAGCTGCGTGGCGCCTGCGTCCGTTGGCAGCAGGGGCTGTGCCTTTTGAGAGTTTGTTTGATTTCGGGACGACGACGACGACGACTGGTTGGTTGGTGGGTGGGGTGGCGTGCACGTTTGTCGTACTGGGCGAGTCGATTGCCTGCCGGCTGGCGAAAGGTGCGCCGCCGCCCGTCTCTCGCGCTCTGTGTTGTTTTTTTTTTTTTTCTGTGTGTGTCGGCTGCGTTTTTGTTTGCGGTGCGCGCGAAGACGGTGGTGCCGAAAGTGTGCCGGCGTGGCGTTGCGACCGCGACGAGCCGCGGGCGCGCCATTTGGCTGGTGTTGCGTGAAGAGCGGCTGTGTACGGGTAGTGGCTGTAGCCGTACGTGTACGTGCACGTGCATCCGGCCCGGCCGCCAGCCCAGCCCAGCCCAGCCCAGCCCAGCCCAGCCCAGCCCAGCCCAGCCGAGTCGGGTGAGCGGAGGCCGACACGTGGTGGTGCTGTGCTCTCTCGGCTCGGGGGGGTTTGTGTGTGTGTGTGTGTGTGTGCGTGCGTGCGTGTGTGTCTCGTTCGCTCTCCGGAATCTGCTCGTTCTGCTGATCCCCGCCTGTCGGCGTCGTTTATTTTTACTTATTTATTTTTTACCTGTTGTTTGTTTTTCGACGTCGTCTTGCAGTTTTGTCCTTTGCGGCGTGCCGACGACCCGCCGCGCGACCTTATGAAACCCCAAAGCGTGGCGTGGCGTGGCGTGGCGTGGCCGAGCCGCAGCAGCTAAGGGGGTGCGGCCGCCTCGACGCCTTAACCTCCTAAACTTCTTTAAGCCGTTAACGCAGCCACCTAAACTAACGTAACCTAACGTAAGCCCTTAGGCCAACCCCCAAGTCGCCTTAACCTAACGTACGTGACCGCAACCTTAGCTTAACGCCTACGTTAAGACGTGACGTCACGTCAACGCTTAACCTAACCCTGACGCCTTCTTAGCCTAACCTGACGTAACCTAAGGTAAGGTAACCGTTGAAAGAAAGAAACCACCTTTGTTTTGACGTTGAGGCGTGTAAGGTCGGCTGTGAGGGCAGATTCGGTGTGTCTGTAGTTGGGGCTGGCTGGTAATTTATTTTGTTTGTTTGTTTATCGTTGTCTTGTTTTCGCCTGTGGCGGGGGGGTTGGCGCTCCGTCGGCCGGTGCCATGTTGCGCAGGCGGCGATCGTAAAAAAGTAGAAAAAAAAAAAGAAAAAAGAAAAAAAAAATGTGTTGGAAGGGCTGTGGGTGTTGGCGGGCGAGGCGAGAGGAGGAGGACGGCCCGCGGCCGTGGCCCGACGGCTGCGGGCCGATCGGGAAAACGGCGGAAGGCGATGGGGCGGCGGAGGTGCGTTTGTGCACGGCCGTCATCGCCGCACGACTCGGCTCGTGTGGCTGTGGCGCCGGCCGCGGTGGCCGGGCTGCCGCGGCGACGGTGTGGGAGTTTTGACGAAGGTTTGGCCATTGTGGCGGGTCGTCGGCTGGGGCTGTGGGGGCGGCATTTGGGCGGGAACACGCGATCTAGTGTGGCCGACCCAGGCTGTGGCGCGCGGTGGCTGCAGTTTGGCCGTGGTTTGCGGCGCCGCCGCGGCGACTGGTTGGCGACCGTGGTGTCGGTGTGTGTAGCCCCATCCTCGGTGGTTTGAATGGCGCGGGTGGTTGCGGCGCAGGTTGGGGGCTGCTCCGCGCAGGCTGTCGGACGTTGGGCGGTAGCAAGCGCGGGAGGCGCGGCGCGGCGGCGCGGCGGCGCGCCGAGTGGCGGCCGCTCTCTCGGCCGTCCGCGCCCGCCCGCGACACTGGCTGGGCCAGGCGCGTGCGCGGCTATTCTCTGCTGCGCGCCCCTCGCTGTTGTGCGTCGTCGAAGGAGAGAAGGAAGCGAAAGCAAGGGGAAAAAAGAAAAGAGAACAGGCAAAAGATGGCAGACCAGGCGGCTACGAACGAGACTGCCGCGGCACCCGCCGCCACCGGCACTACGAAGAAGGCCAAGTCTGCGTCGTCTGCGAAGAAGCCGCGCGCCAAGCCTGCGCACCCGCGCACCTCTGAGATGGTGACGGCCGCCATCAAGAGTCTGAAGGAGCGCGGCGGGTCGTCGCTGCAGGCGATCAAGAAGTACATTGCCGCGCACTACAAGCTGGACGCGGAGAAGCTGGCGCCCTTTATCAAGAAGTACCTCAAGTCGGCCGTCGTGGCTGGCGAGCTGGTGCAGACGAAGGGGAAGGGCGCGTCGGGCTCTTTCAAGCTTGCCGGCGCCGGCGGCGGGGCGGCCGAGGGCGGCAAGGCTCGTGGTGGCGGCGGTGGTGCGAAGAAGAAGCGCGCCGCTCCGGCCAGCAAGGAGAAGAAGGGGGCCCGTGCGGCCGGCGCAAAGAAGGCTGGCGGCGTGAAGGCGGCGACCGGTCGGAAGGCGGGCGCCGCCAAGAAGGCGTCTGCGGCGTCGGCCGCTCCCGCGGGTGCGAAGAAGGCGGCTGCGGCCAAGCCGGCCAAGGCCAAGTCGCCGTCGAAGGCGAAGAAGGCCGCCAAGGTTCCGACGAAGAAGCCGAAGGCGCCGCGCCCGAAGAAGGCGACGGCGACGCCGTCTAAGGCGAAGGCTTCGCCCAAGAAGAAGAAGTAAAAAGGGCAGGGAAGGGTTGGCGGTTGACACCGTCGCCTGGAGGCCGGCGCGCAACCAGAGGCTGTCGCGCGGTCCCGGACAAAAACAAAAACGGCCCTTCTCAGGGCCATCAAAGCACGTCGGGAAGGTGTTGATTGTCGTGTCGTGTCGTGGTCGGTCGGTTGCCTTGTTGTCTGTCTGTCTGTCTTGCTTGCTGGCGTTTGTTTGTTTCATGTGTGGATGGTGGTTGGATTGTGGGGTCGTTGGCGGGCGTGGGCGGCGGCGCCGCGGTTGGTGTTACACAAAGTGTTTTACTTTTATTATTTTTTACCTATTTATTTTGCGCCGCGTTTGTTTGTTTGTTTGTCTTGGTGGTGGTTTTGGAATAGTCTTTTTTGCTTTGCTTTGCTTTCCGGGCGTCACGTTTTGTGCCGTGGCCTGTGTGGGTGGCGCTATTGACGCTTGCGACTTGGTTCGGCCGGTGCGGTGCTTTTTTCTTTTTTTTGGAAACGGCGGCGCCGGGCCGGGCCGGGGGTGGGACGACTGGACTGGAGAGTGAGTGGGGAACTAGTCGTTGCGACCGACAAAGTTTTGCTCGCGACGGAGAGACGTTAGTGGCCCTGAAAAGGGCCGTTTTGTTTGTTTGGCGGTGTGCGGGTTTAGGCGCGCTCGCCGCGGATGCGGCGCGCGAGCTGGATGTCCTTGGGCATGATGGTGACTCGCTTGGCGTGGATTGCGCACAGGTTGGTGTCTTCGAAGAGGCCGACGAGGTAGGCCTCGCTGGCCTCCTGCAGGGCCATGACTGCGGAGCTCTGGAAGCGCAGGTCGGTCTTGAAGTCCTGGGCGATCTCGCGCACTAGGCGCTGGAATGGCAGCTTGCGGATGAGCAGCTCTGTGCTCTTCTGGTAGCGCCTGATTTCTCGCAGGGCGACGGTGCCCGGCCTGTAGCGGTGGGGCTTCTTGACGCCGCCGGTGGCGGGCGCGCTCTTCCTCGCCGCCTTGGTGGCGAGCTGTTTGCGCGGCGCCTTTCCGCCGGTGGACTTGCGGGCCGTTTGCTTTGTCCGGGCCATGGCTACTGCGGATGCGGATGCGGCGTGGAGGATATGCGTGCGCGACGGCGTCCGGTGCTGCCTTGACAACGGGCCCGCGCGCCCCGGGTGCTGCGCTTATATGCCCTCGGTGCGCGGTGGTGGGGGGAGGGGAGGGCGGGCCGCGGGGCCCCAGAGTCTATATAGGGGGGCGGCGCGCGCGCTGGGCGCCACAACCGTAGCCGACTCGCTAGCGCCGGGTGAGGAGCTTGCCTTGCTTTCTGTTTTTTATATTATTGTGGTTGAGACGCTTGAAGAAGAAGAATGACAGGCCGCGGCAAGGGAGGAAAGGGGCTCGGCAAGGGTGGCGCCAAGCGGCACCGCAAGGTGTTGCGCGACAACATCCAGGGCATCACGAAGCCCGCGATCCGCCGCCTGGCGCGCAGGGGCGGCGTGAAGCGCATCTCTGGTCTGATCTACGAGGAGACGCGCGGAGTGCTGAAGGTGTTCCTGGAGAACGTGATCCGCGACGCGGTGACGTACACTGAGCACGCCAAGCGCAAGACTGTGACGGCCATGGACGTGGTGTACGCCCTGAAGAGGCAGGGGCGCACCCTGTACGGTTTCGGCGGTTAGGCGGTGTGAGACCGAAGGAAGGAAAGAGAGATAGATTGAAAAACGGCCCTTTTCAGGGCCACCACAGTGTTCGGAAGTTGAAAAGTGCGAAAGAGTCTGTGTTGCTGGTTTTTCTTTTCCTTTTTAGTCTACTTGGCCTTTTAGTTTTGTTTGGAGTTTTTTTTGACGTGGTGTGCGGTGCGGTTGGGAGGGAAGGAAGCGTGCCCTTGCGTTGTGTGAGCTCCTTCCTTCCTTCCTTCCTTCCCCTCCCTCTTTGCTTGTATGCTTCTTGTCGGTGGATGGGCTGTGTGTTGCGGCGCGGCTGAGCGCCGAGGGGTTATTTTTGAGGTGTGTTGTTGTGCGCCACGTGTGCTGGTTAATGGTCGCGAGACTGTGCGTGCGTGGAGTTGAGTGGAGGAGGTGGCCAAGTTACGTGTGTACAAGATGGCGGCGCCTGTGTGTGTAAGAAGGAAAAACCGTACACAGAAAGAGAGAGAGAGAGAGAGAGAGAGAGAGAGAGAAAAGTGGTGCGACGAACGACTGGAATTCTGCTTTGGACGTAGGTTTGTGTGGTGGCCCTGAAAAGGGCCGATTGTGTTTTGTTTTTTTGAGCCGAGGCGGCAAATGGCGCGCTGCGTGCCAAGGGAGCACGCGGCGGTTGCCGATTGCGCTGTCTCTCTTTTAGGCCTTCTTCTCGGTCTTCTTTGGCAGCAGGACGGCCTGGATGTTGGGCAGGACACCTCCCTGTGCGATGGTGACGCCCGACAAGAGCTTGTTGAGCTCCTCGTCGTTGCGTATGGCGAGCTGCAGGTGGCGCGGGATGATGCGCGTCTTCTTGTTGTCGCGGGCCGCGTTTCCGGCCAGCTCGAGCACCTCAGCCGCGAGGTACTCCATGACGGCGGCGAGGTAGACGGGCGCCCCGGCGCCGACGCGCTCGGCGTAGTTTCCCTTGCGCAGGAGGCGGTGGATTCTGCCGACCGGGAACTGGAGCCCAGCCCTGCTTGAGCGGGACTTTGACTTGCCCTTGACTTTGCCTCCCTTTCCGCGTCCGGACATGGCGATGGGCTAGTTTGGAAAGAAGCGAGAAAGAAAAGCACAACGCCCCAAACGGTGCGAGCCGCAGCGAGTCGAGCAGCGGAGTGCGTGCCGGCGCCGGTTTTTTTTTTTTTTTTTTTTTTTCTCTCTCCTCTCTTTTTTTTTTCCTCTACTGTTAGAGGGGGGTGTTGGTGGAGGTTGTTGTCCATTTTGGACATTTCCTCCTCTTTTCTTTTTTGTTTTTTTTTTAATTCTGGTCTTTTGTGTTTTGCTGGTTTTTTTTTGAGAGATGTTATTTAACTAATTTTGCTACTGCAGGAGTAGCGACTTAGGTCTTTTGTATCTGTTCCCATTCTGTTCGTATTGCCCAAGGGTGTTTATTAGGTCATTTTGTGATTTTCGTGCCGTGGCGTAGAAAACTTCTGCCATGGCACGAAACCGTGTTGTTAGCGGCTCTATGCCTGCAGCTTCGTGCAGGTCCGCCGCGGGGAAGCGTGTGGGGATGTGTAAGGCCCGTCTTAGCGCTCTGTTTTGGACCTTCTGTAAGCGATCTATCGTCGATCTGGCTGCATAGCCCCATACAGGGCACGCATATTCCAGTATCGGTCGAATTAGACTTCGATAGATAGCTACTCCTGTTGCGGGGTCGAGGGAACTGGTGCTGTTTAATACAGGGTACAGGATCTGCATCCTGGCGTGAGTCTTTCTGCGAAGTTCCTCTATGTGACACTTCCATGTCAGGCGTCTGTCAAGTGTGACACCGAGGTACTTCGCAGAATTTCTCCATGGCAAGTTCTGCCCCTGTAATCGCAGCAGTTGGTATGGTCTTCTTGGGGGTCGGCGTTTCCCGTAACGTCTGGTGAGCAGCATGGCTTGTGTTTTTTCCGAGTTTATTGTTATTCGCCACTGCTTGGCCCAGTTTTCCGTCCTGTTTAGGGCGGTTTGCAGACGCCTTGTAGCCAGGTTCCTGTTTGTCGAGCAGGAGAAGAATGCAGTGTCATCTGCATATTGTGCAGTGTGTACATGCTGAGTCATAGGGATGTCAGCAGTGTAGACACTGTAGAGGATGGGTCCCAGGACCGAGCCCTGGGGCACACCTGCACCGATTCTTCTCCTGGTCGACAGGGATCCATCGATCTTAACTGAAAAAGTCCTACCGGAGAGATAGTTTTTAACTATTTTGACGATCTTTCCGGGGAAGCCTAGGGTGTACATCTTGTGTAGTATCCCGGTGTGCCAGACTGAGTCGAAGGCTTTTGCCACGTCTAGCAAGACAAGCCCGCAGTAGCCCTTTCGGTTGAAGCTGTCCGTAGCTGCTTCAACCACCCTCATAATTTGCTGGGGGGCGGAGTGTCTTTGCCTGAATCCGAATTGGAATTTCGGCAGAATCTGCTCTCTTGTGATATGGTCCTGTATGGGGGTTAGTAGGAGGCGCTCATAAAGTTTACTGAGGGTAGGCAGTAGACTAATTGGTCTATAGTGTTGCGGGAACACCGGGTCTTTTCCTGGTTTTGCGATCGCAATGACTTCTGCGTGCTTCCACTGCGCCGGGAATTTTTGTGATCGCGTCAGTTCATTAACTATATCGGTCAGGTGGGTGATTGCCAGAGGCGGGAGGAGTTTCAGCAATTCATTTGTGACCTGGTCGTGACCCGGGGTCTTCCTGGTGGGCAGCGACTTGATGCAGTGCGCCACGTCTTCAGTACTGAAGAGTGGCGTGTAGTCATCTTCGTCGTCTGCTTCCAGGAACACGGCCAGTTCTCGGCGGACTGTTGCAACGTGTTCTCTGTCCTGTACTTCTGCTGGTCTGAACTGTTTTTCGAACACGTCGGCTAGTGCGTTAGCTTTGTCAATGGGGCTGAACTGCAGTCCGCGTTCGCCATGCAGTGGTGGCATTTTCGCGCGTCTTTTTGTGTACTGTTTGGTGGCTTGCCATAAGCTATTGTCTTCTAGTTTGAGAGCTGAGAGCCTTGCTGACCATTGTTGGTTGCGGTATTCATTGAGATCTGCTTTCAGCTCTCTCTGTAGCCTATTGAGTAGCCTCCGCGTGACCTTGTTTCTGGTGAGCTTCCACTCTTTGGCGATCCTGTTTTTGTGCCGTATTTGCGCAAGCAAGTGCGGGGGGAAACACTCGATCTAGTGTGGCCCCACTTGAGGCGGTGTGGCTCCCTCAGCAGCTTGCAGGATCGCTCTTGTGAGGTCGTCTAGTGCCTGTTCTACTGTCTCTGCAGTTGGAGGCGGGGTCTGGGCAAGTTCAGTTGCTATTGCGTTGCTGAATTGCTCTTTATTGATGCGCTTGTACGTCGCATGTCGTTGTGGGATAGAGAGCCATTCTCCCATATCGACCTCAAAAATCACGGGATTGTGGTCCGACGACATTCTGTTTACCGATGTCGCGGATACAAAGCCCACCAGATTCTTTGTGATGGCTATGTCGAGGACGTCCGGTCTTCCTCCGTTCTTTGGGAAGTGTGTCGGTTCCTCTGGGCCCCATATTTGTAACTGGTGTGTGCGCGCGAGTCGTTGCAGCTGTTGACCAGCTTGGTTTCGGTGTCTCGAGTTCCAGTCCGCGTGCTTGGCGTTTAGGTCCCCTGCTATTAGCAGTTTGCCTCTAATACGGCTAAGTGCAGCTATGTCGTCCTCTTCTAGTCTTTGGGAAGGGGGGCGATACACTGCAACGACTGTTAGGGGGCCAGTTACTGTGGCCACTTCGATTGCCGCCGTTTCTATTTCTGTTGTATTTGGGGGGTATACTTGGTGGTGTCTGATTCCTTTTTTGACATATACCGCGACCCCGCCTCCGTGAGTGGGTCGGTCGTTTCTGTAGCAAATGTAGTTTGGTACAGAAACTCGTAGTCCTGGTTTGAGGAATGTTTCTCCCACTAGGCATATGTCAACGTTTTCGTCCTGTATGAATTCTCTAAACTCCATGGGTTGGCGAGTGAGGTTGTCTGCGTTAAACGCGCATATTTTGAGACCTTGTATATTAGGTCTCCTATCCATGGTGGGGGACAGTTTTCCCTGGGGCTGTCGCTGCTACAGGCGACTGCTGTGCTGCCGATCTGAGGTCGGCGGGGAGTTGCGTCAATGTTGCTAGTATACCTACTAGCTGGGTCATCTGTGCCTGTAGCAGCTGGATGGACGACGCGAGTTGCTGGATTGTAGCAGACTCGACTGCTTCTCGCGGACTGGTTTGTGGGTGGCATGGAGGACTGGCTTCCCTAGGACTTTCTTCAGCTTGGGGAACCTGGTTGCTGCTGTGTTGTGGTGGAAGTGGGTGGTTCGGCGGGTCAGGTGGGTCACCGGCAAGCGCGCGGGAATATGCGGTGGATGCGAAGACCTGCGTCTTTACGGTATCGTGTTGTCTTCTCTGGGGAGGTGGGGGAGGTGGCCTGGGCGCTGGTATGTTTTTGGTGTGATTCGGGGCTTTACTGATGTTTTTGCCCCTCTGCCTGTCCCTCAGAGCTCTGTATTCAGGGCATCCTAGGTAACTGGCGGGGTGCGCTCCTTTACAATTAGCGCACTTTTCTTTTCCCTCCCCCCTTGGCAATTTGCACTGGTCGTACGTGTGCTGCTCCGTGCATCTGACGCACACCACTGGCATCGTGCAATCTCGCGCGATGTGCCCAAGGGCCTGGCAGTTGTAGCATCGCCCTGGGCCCGATTTCTTCTTAAGTTTCTCAGGAGTGACCTTTAGGGCCAGTATCCTTTTGACCTCCCAGATCTTTCGATTTTGTGCAGAATCTGGGAGGGTGACCGTATGGAGGGGCCAGGGTCGATTCGGTCGCGTCAACACCACCGAGCTGACCTCAAAACCTTCCTCCTGTAGAAACTTTTTGATGTCAGCTGTGTCGGTGGTGTGTGGCACTCCGCGGAAGACCAGTCTAATTGGCCTTCTCGCTGCTAGTGGGAAGGTGTAGAAGTGAAACTTCCGCTCCTCGAGCACCTTCCTCACTGCCTTATAGTCGTCGACGTTCTTTAGCGTGATTTTAACTTTGTCACCGCCTGTTGTTTTGGCGGTGAACCTGCTTTCCCCTATCGAGTTCGATATGACGTCGTACAGTGCTTTATAGTTGTTTTCAAACTGTACGACTATCGGTGGGATTCTGAGGCTTTTTTGGTCATTTTCCTCAGTGTCGTTTGTACGTTGCGACTCGTCTCGTTCAGATTCTCCCATTACATCGAATCTATTGGCGGTGATGATTGGGGCTGGTGTCACTACGATGGGAGATCGACTGGTGGTTTTTCGTGCCAGCTGGAATCCCTCGTCGTCTGTTTCTTGCGCGGCGGTCCCTACGTCACTTGCGCATCGCTCGCTCCCCTCGGCAACGCTCCGAGGTTCCCCCGCTACGGCATTCTCTCGCGGCGGCGAGCCCGCGCCGGCGGTATCAGATTGCTTCCGCCGAACGCGCGCACCCGCCTCCGCGCCTTCCTGCTTTTGCGCATTCACCTCGGCGCGCAGCCGCGTGGCCGCCTCGGGGCGCGCGCTAGCCGCCGCAGCGCCGGCGCTTTGTTCTGCTACCTGCCCCTGCCGGCCGCCGCTACACGTGGCCAGGTCGGCCTTTGTGTTGGCAGGTACGGACGGCCCAGGCGCGGCTGACCCGACCGCGTCCGCCACGTCCGGCCGCCGCTCTGCGGCGGGTTTACGCGAGGTGGTCTTTCGCTTCTTTGCCGGTGACCCAGTTTTGACCTTTTTGTTTCTTTTGGGTGATTTATTTGTTTTCGCCTTAATTAGGCGGGCATTCGATGGTGTTTTATCACCCTTGGGCAGTATCCTCGGCTCTTTCCAAGCTCTTTCGAGCTTCTTTTGATATTTGACCTTATCCTTGCCGGTGAGGCCCGCGATTGCGTTAAGCAACAGCAATCGCGAGCTCGGGCTGATCCCGCCCTGGCTGCCCGTTAGGTCCGTCCTGTTGACCTCGTAGCAACCAGGGGCGTTTTCTTTCTCCGTGACCGTCAGTTTCACTGGGGTGTCCATGTCCAGACTCGGAGGGATGGCTGCCAGGGGGTGTCGGTGTCTGCTTTCCGTTGGCACCGTTAGGTATCAGGCAGAACAGTCCGACCCTAACAATTCTAACACGCGCGGGTATCTGGCCGTTGACCAGGCCCTGACGTGTAACTTCCCTACTCTTGGGGGGGAGCAGAGCTAGTCTCCGCGGCAGCAGGAGTACCTGTCGCAGCCGAAGTGCTCGAACCGGCCGAAAAAGCGAACCGCGGCAGCAAGAAGACGCGCACCAAAACGCGCCAACCCACAGCCCGCAACACGCAACGACAATTTGCTCGCAAGCCGCCGACAAATCAGCCCTTTGCCCCGCAATCTTCTTGCAACTCCGCTCCTAATTTGAGAAAATCAGGAGCTCGGAAGCCTTAGTGCCGAACCGTCCAGCTAGAGCGCTAGGACAATCAGCGACTAAACTCGCAAGCGAGTTCCTATGGCTGAGTAGCAACGAAGAGGGAGAGTACTAGCGCAGCCCCGCACACGCGTCCGCACTCTCCAGAAGCTACTCAGCGAATGACCGGCGCCGGCGGGGTGGGGGTCCTTTATGGGCTCGGGTGCGGCGGCCGGTTGCGCGCGCGCCCCATTGGTCGGCGGCCGCAGCAGGGCGAGCTGGTAAAGGTGCGGCGTCGGCGTGCGGCGGGTGCCACGCCAGATTCCGAGGTGGGACTGCTAAGCGGACGGACGTGCGTCTACCTGTGCTCCGCGCCGCTATTGTGCTCCCAGCCCTGGAAATACCCACCGCGCGCTCTCGCCGCCTTTGTGCAGAGCTCGCCTCGTTGCTTGCTTCTCGTGTGCTTGGTCGCCGCCTTGCGTGCTCGCGCAATAGCTTCGTGCTTGGTCGTATCGTCGGTGCTGGCGGTCCGCGCTGTGTTCTGGATTTCCGGACGTGGTCGGGTGTGCGTTATCGGTAAAAAGCAAAATTGTCGTTTCTGAAAAGCAAAAGTCGTCTTGCACACTCGGCGCGGACGGGGCTCTAGACCACGTGGGCGCTCGCTCTGACATGGGATAGACCGTGAAGAAAGAGGAACATCACGCCTCGAGTAGGTGAATATAAATAGTCGAAATTGTTCGAGAATTTCTGTGCCATAGGTGTTAGGGAAGCTGCAGTCCAGGGACCCGCCGAGCCACATAGTCAAACAGACTGACTGTGAGGCCCTTGGTGGTATCCCGCGCCTGCTAGGTGTAGGGAAATTTTTCCACTGGCGCGGAAATTGTCGAAATATAGGCTTCCCTATCTGAAACCTTATAACATCGAGTAGGTGCCCGCCATGGCGGACACACGTGATCCAACCTCTGTCAGCGTCCCTCATGGAGTGCAGCCACACGACAGTTCACTTCCACCATCGTCATCATCACATTCACATACTTCAATTCATCCCCCCTCATCACCTTCCTCGTCAGACACTAGCTGTGACTCTGACCAGCTTGTCATAGCCACAGACAGCGACTCGGGCTCGGTCTCCTCATTGACCGACCCTGAAGTCAGACGTAGCGAAAGGCTACGTAAGATCAACTCTGGGCAGCCCCCGCAACCCGCAGCCGCGGAGAAACTCCGGGCGCGCGAAAACCAGAGCGTGGTTTCAAATGCGCAAGACGCAAAAGTACGACAACCACCACTAGACCAGCAGAAGCAACATCAACAAAAGCAGGTGGATCACTCAACTGCGACCGCAGATGCGTCCAATAATCAAAAGCAAAATCAAATTGCAGGCGTCGGAACGGTGCAAGGCGCTCAAAACACAACGGTGCCCCCAGCAATGACACAAACTCAGCGCCAGCCCAGAGGCAGAAGGGTGCCCCCGATAACGGTTTTTGAGACCAAAGGGTACACTACCCTCATCGGTCAGATACAAGGGAAGCTGAAAGGAGCACTAAGCACATCCTACAAGGGTGACAGCATCGTATACCAGGCAACAAATCCCGAGGACTTCCATTTCCTCAAAGAAGAATTTCGAAAACGGAAGATCGAATTCTTCACATACAGTGACGACCCGAAGGGGACACTTAAGGTCGTCATTAAAAAGCTCACTCCATACTGGACCACAGACGATGTCAAAAACGCCCTAATTGAGAAAGGGTTTCAAGTGCAGGACGTGTTTCAGCAAACGAAACCGCAGACCATTGTAAACGAATACGGCGAAACAGTCTCGGCTCCCAGAATAAAAACGGCCAATTTTCAAGTGAATCTCCTGAACACTGCTGAGGCCCGCAAAATATTCAAAGTTACACAGCTGCTACACATGCAGGTCACGGTGGAGCTATACAAAAGACCAAACGGTCCGACGCAATGTTATCTGTGTCAACGCTTTGGGCATGGGGCGTCTCAGTGTGAACTTAGACCCCGCTGCGTGAAATGCGCCGGGCCACACCTTTCTGGGGCCTGCACTAAAAAGCCCGACGCGCCAGCAACGTGCGCAAACTGCGGGGGCAACCATCCAGCCTCCTTCAGGGGCTGCTCAGAGCGAGTGCGGATCGTCCAGGCCTGGGAACGAAGACGAGCACCCCCAACCAGCAGACATGTCCCACCAACCACCACGCCGCGAACAGCAGCGGCAACAAAACCACCCCCGCCACCACCTGCGGATACACCACACTCCTCCCCTCCACCAAAACAAACTCAGGTGGGAACAAATACATTAGAAACTCCCTCAACACCACAGGATGCAGTTGCATCCTGTTCCCCACCACCGGAGCGATCTCCGCCCCAAGCACAGCCCACGCTCGCCGAAATAGTGAGAACAGGGCGCACCCCACCAAACTCCCCTAAACCAAAGCCCACAATCCCGAAACAACAACCTGGCAGAATCCTGCCCTCCAAGGTGACTCTGCATCCGCCGCTAGCCGCACCTCCCCCCAGCACCTGTGTTCTAGAGGAACAGACAAGTGCGACACCTCTCCCCTCAACCTCTGCAGCGACTGAGGCTGCTCCCCCACTAGCCAGTCATTCAATGGCAACCGCCACAGAGCCCCCAACTGCTCCTGCGGTGACAATTCAAACCAACATCGCCAGTGACAACACCACTGCCCAGCAAAGCATCACAGAGGACTCACAGGTACAAACACCTCAAATTTTATCACAAATCTGGCAGTTTGTCAAAAACCTTCTCCCTCAAAATTTTGTTACCAAAATCACACAGATTATCAATCAGTTCTTAGCAGCCCCAGATCTTCTCAGTAAAGTGACACTAATTATCACAAACATCTTGCCCCTGCTCCTAAATGGCAAATGAAAACCAGCACATCACTATCGCCATCTGGAACGCTGACGGTGTTTCCCACGATCGATTCGAGCTCGAGATGTTCCTCGATGACCATGGGGTGGATGTGGCACTCCTAAACGAGACCCACCTAACCCCTGATGAGAGCTTTCGAGTCCGAAATTATGTGTTGGCCAGAAATGACCGCCCTAACAGACCAGGTGGCGGTACAGCCATTCTCATTAAAAATCGAATATGCCACAGGGTAATACAAACGCCACCACTCATAAACACAGAGGCAACAGCAGTCGAAGTTATTCTTAACAACCACCCCACACTTCTGGTGGCGGCATACCACCCACCCCAAGCCAGACTGTTTCCCAGTGACCTGGACGATCTCTTGGACATAAACCACAGAACCATAATAGGAGGGGACCTGAATGCCAAGCACAGGGCATGGGGATGTCGTGCTACAAACACAAGTGGCAACAAACTACTGAGATACCTTGATAACCATCCAGCAGTAAGGGTTGTCTCAACTGATGAGCCTACTCATGTTCCCTATGACTCCAGGTGCCTGCCTGACAAATTGGACATATTCCTCTTAAAAAACGTTAACCTCAACACAACGACAGAGGTAATCAACAGCCTAAATTCAGACCATAGCCCTGTTATTCTAAGATTTCAGGGTGACCAAGACATTCCAAGTAACAGAATAATTACAACTTACAACACAAATTGGGCGAGGTACAAGGAACTGGTCACTCTACACATACCTGACCAGGCTCCTGACATGCAGACCCCAGAAGAAATCGACCAGGCTATAGCAGAATTAACCCAAATCATCACGACGTGTGGGGAAGCATCAACCATCAAAATAACGCACAACAGCGGACGGAGCAACCTGCCCCCAGACCTTGCGCAACTAATTACGGACAAGAACAGAACGCGCAAGAGATGGCAAACTTTTCGTGACCCCCAAGACAGGAGACGCATGTTTAGGATGGCCAGGGAAATCCAGACCAGACTTAAACTGCTACGAAGTGCTAGATGGGAACAAAGCCTGCAAACAGCAGAGCAAAATCCCGAAAAATTCTGGGGAATCATCAAATCCAGACGACAACCCCAAAAAGCCAGCAGACCACTTCATGGGCAAAACGGTTTAGTCTATACCCCACACGACAAAGCAACCGCCATGGCAAACACGCTCGAGCTGCAATTCCAAGAGAATATAATCGATGAAGACGAGGAAGAAGCAGAAGCCCTGGAGCGCAGAGTTGAGCGTCACCTACATCGAACACTTCGTGCCAGACCAGTCACCAACTTTGTGCCGACCACTGAACGTGCAGTCTCTGTTCTCATCAGGCGAATCGGCAATGCAAAAGCCCCTGGTCCCGATAACATCAAACCCCCCTTTCTTAGAAACCTTCCTCAACCTGCTATCTCTCACCTTACAGCCATCCTAAACAGTTGCCTCTCCATACAATACTTCCCTTCAGCCTGGAAGGTTGCAAAAGTTATTTCCATTCCAAAGCCCAATAAAGATCAGTTATTCCCGCAAAACCACCGCCCCATCTCCCTACTATGTCATCTCTCCAAACTTCTCGAAATTCTTATACAAAACTCCCTACTCCAGTTTCTATCCATAAACAACATCATCATCCCTGAACAATTTGGTTTTCGTGCTGGACATAGCACTGTACAGCAAGCCATTCGCCTGGTGGAGCATGTCTGCACGGAGAAGAGCCAGGGCAACAGCACCGCAGCTATTTTCTTGGATATTGAAAAGGCTTTTGATCGTGTTTGGCATGACGGCTTGCTATATAAGATCTCCAAACTCAACTGCCCTCTCCACCTGCTGAAAATCATTCAGTCTTTCCTCTCTGACAGGAAATTTTACTCATACATAGAAAAGGCAAAAAGTGGCATGAAACTCATAGAAGCAGGTGTCCCACAGGGATCTGTGCTTGGCCCCCTCCTATATCTTCTGTATACAAATGACATCCCGAAAGAGCCGGGTGGCAACATAGCCTTATATGCTGATGACACAGCACTCTATCTCAGTGGCAGAAACATTAATTACCTAGCCTACAGCCTACAACGACATCTCAACAAAGTTGCAAACTGGTGCAACATCTGGAAAATAAAAATAAATGCTGACAAATGTCAAACAATCCTATTTTCTCATAAAATCAAGAAACCCATAATAAACATCACTTACAATGAACAAATACTCCCATGGAAAAATGAAATCACATACTTAGGACTAAAATTGGACAAAAACCTAACATTCAAGCATCACATAAGAGAGGCTAGGAACAAAGGCTCCGCCCGGCTCTACCAACTATACCCATTATTAAAGGGAATGGGATTGTCCATATCAGCAAAGCTCAGAATCTGGAAAACAATAGTCCTGCCTGTCATCCTCTACGGCTCTGAAGTGTGGAGCATGGCAGCAGACACTAATCTAGCCCAATTGGAGGTCGTCCAAAATAAAACCCTAAGAATTATTGCAGACGTACCAAGACTGACTAGCAATGAGGAAATCAGGGCAATGCTAGGGCAACCCTCTTTCTATCACATAATCAAACAAAAATCACAAACATTCTACGAATCATCTCATTCATCACCGTACCAGCTCATCAATACACTGGGACGGAACCCTCACCCTCAACTCAGAGCTCCTATCAACACACTCCATCGCCACTACAGGCGGTAACCATCTTCTCATCCTCATGAAACAGGATACTCATCTCCACTTCTATCAACATCATCATCACTAACGCCATCCACCCGGGGGGAAAATCCCCAAGCCATTACTGCACACAAGCCACATACGAACCCACAGGATCATTTCGTGAGACAGAGCGTTGAAAGAACGCTGGCTCTCCAGAACTAGCATGGGTGCAAACCCAGCCATCTCATGTCCGGCGGGTGCCCGCCACGCCACCCCCATTCCGAGCTCGCACTCCGCGCTGAACGGAGCTTCCTGCTGCCTGGCGCGCGTGTGCTTGCCGCCGCCTTTGTCCGCTCGCTGCCTTTGTCTGCGCTGCCGCGCTGAGGCGCGCCGACTACTCCGACCACGTGGGCGAGAAGAAGACGACGTTCCGACGAGACTTGCATCTCGCATGCGAGAGCGCGAGTCAGCAAAATTGTCGTGTTCACGAATTGCTCTGTTCATGATGCTCATCGTGATAGGATGATTCTGGACTAGCCAGACTCTAGTTGTTAGCTAGGGAATTTGTGTGCCAGGGCCCCCTTCACGTGGGACCAGCCCGCGTACACGGAGGCAAAGTCAGATCAAAATTCCAGAAAGAGCATCTACCACCCTTCCGACTTACTTCTTTTCCGCCGCGGAATTCCTCGCGAATTCCACGGCCGACAGGGCCACCCCAACCCACTCAGACCATCCCCCACTTCCCCCACACTCTATCACACCAAATGACACAGACACACACACCAAAGTTTGGGAGCTGGGGAAAATGAGGTCAGAAATTAAACGCAAGGCGCCTGTCGAAAACCAGTCTTCCGACGGCGCCAGTACTTCCGATGGCAATACAGCGCCGAAACGGAAAGTCTCAGAAGTCGCGCTGAAAGAGACACCAGAAATTGACCCAGCAGACGTGGCTCTACCAGAAGATTCCGAAATGGAGGCGGAATCAGTTCCTAACATCCCGACATCCAACAGATACGAGGCCCTTCAGGGTGAGGCATCAGTCAGCTCTCAAACTCCGCAATCGACGAAACCAACAAAACCTGTCATACCACCAATAGTCGTGTTCAACACAGCAAACTACATAAACATCCTGCGTAGTATCAGACCCAAAATGAAGGGGAACCTTCGAACTAAATCCTCAAAAGAGAAAATATCATATTACTTCACAGAAGCAGAGGACTACCATCTTCTCTGCAAACTGCTAACTGACGAGAAAATTCCATTCTATACCCACGAATTGAATCCCACCAAACCCCTAAAGGTGGTCATCTACGGACTCCTGCTGAATATGGCCCCCACAATGATTCACGAATGCCTCACTGCACTGAACCTCCCCGTCCACAGGGTCGCACAGATGTCCGAACCCACTGACGATGGAACCAGGCGACCAAAAGCGCAATTCATGGTAGAACTCGACAACACAGAAGAAGGAAAAAGGATCTACCAACTCCGCTCACTGCTACACCTCGGAATAACAGTCAGGTCATACAGAGCCCCAAGGGGCCCAGCGCAATGTCACAATTGCCAACAGTTTTACCATGGTTCAAGATTTTGCAAACTCCCGCCGCGCTGCGTCAAATGCGGTGCCAACCATCCAACCGCTGAATGCAAAAAGACGCTGAAAGCGCCACCCAAATGCGCCAACTGCGGAGGGGCACACACGGCTAGCTACCGCAAATGCCCCAAATATTTAGAACTGCTAGCAGAATGGACCTCCAGGAGGACAAATAGACAGACACCAGCGCAACAGCAACGGCCTGAATTCCGCCCAGACGCAGCCCAATTCCCAGGACTTCGCAATCAACCAAAACAAACCCCAAACTCCACGCCACGATCACCATGGACTAGTCAACAACCTCAACAGCAACCACCAGCACCAGAACAACCCTCAGGACTTGGAGATGACATCAAAATGCTCCTGGGGCTGATCACACAGATCAACATCAAAAAAGTAGTGGCCACCATTCAACAAACGGTCGCAGAACTCAGACAAGCAACTGATACCTTCTCTAAAATCAGTATCATCTGCACAGCAGCCATTAACTTCTTTAATGGATCAAACTAATCCCGCCAAACCGTTCAACATCATAAACTGGAACGCTAATGGCGTTCTCGCGCAACGTCAGACTCTTCAAGAATTCCTAGACACACACTGTGTTGACGTCGCACTCGTCACTGAAACCCACCTCCAACCAGGCCAGGTCTTCAAGGTGAGGAATTATACAACATACAGAGACGACAGGGCCGACCGACCAGGCGGCGGAACAGCAGTTCTTATTAAAAATAGACATGCGCACAGAAGGCTGGACCTCCCAAACCTGGCCAGGATAGAAGCCACCGCAATAGAACTAAAAATACAGAACAAACTCACTACACTAATAGCTGCATACAATCCGCCAGCAGGGCCAAGGCTAGTGGTAGGTGACCTACAATCCCTGCTCAACCTGGGCCCCTCTGTGATAATGGGGGGTGACCTAAACTCTAAGCACCCCACATGGAATTGCAGAGCGACCAACAGGAACGGGCAACTCATGCACCAATTTCTCCAAACAAGGAGAAATGTAATTGTTGCTGCTCCTGACACTCCTACCCACTTCCACTTCGACCCCAATATCCGTCCTGACATCCTAGACATCTTCCTCCTGCAAAACATCGACTGGAACACTTCACTCTCGGTACTTAACGAATTAGATTCCGATCACAATCCTGTCCTCCTCACCCTAGGCGGCAATGGCCACCGCCAGGAAAGCTCACGCACCATCAAGACCTCCCATACCAACTGGGACCGCTATAATGCTTTCCTGACCAACAACACTCCTGACTTCCCTATCATTAATTCTAAAGCCGGCATCAATCAAGCAATAACATCCCTCACTGAAGCCATCACAGAAAGTCATAAGAAAGCTACCACCATCATCACTCATCATACCTCCAAATCCTTCCTACCACAACAATTGCAGGACCTCCTCGCCAACAAAAAGTACTTCCGTAAACGGTGGCAAGAATTCCGTGACCCTTCTGACAGACGTCGTGCAGACCATCTAAGCCGACAGATCAAAAGGGAACTGCAAGACCACAATAGCAAGAGGTGGGAGGAAACCCTCAAAGAAACTGAAGATAACCCAGACAAGCTCTGGCGAATAACAAAAGCTAGAAAAAATCCCCCAGCACCTACCAAGCCCCTTCATGGCCCAAACGGATTAGTCTATGACAACCTGAGTAAGGCTGAAGCAATGGCCAGCTCGCTGGAGCTACAATTCACAACAACCGAAACGGACGACCCTGAAGCTGACGCTCATGAGGAAACAATCATCAGAAGAGTGACCCGGCGGCTCAGGGCCCCTGTAGCAACCCACTTCCCCGTAATAACGTCCGATGAAGTATGCAACTATATTAAAGTCCTCCAAAACAAGAAATCCCCAGGTCCAGACAAGCTATCCCCCCTCCACCTTAAACACCTTCCTCCTATCTCCATAGACCTCCTAACTAAAATCTACAATGCGTGCCTTCATCACTCCTACTTCCCAAAACCCTGGAAAATCGCCAGGGTGATCACCCTACCAAAGCCCGGAAAAGACCCACTATTCCCTCAGAACTATCGCCCAATCTCCCTCCTCAGTTGTCCAGGGAAAATTCTGGAGCGTATAATCCTTTCCCACCTAAACCACTTCCTTTCCGAAAATAACATTATCATCCCACAGCAGTTTGGTTTTAGAGAAAAACACAGCACGACTCAGCAAACAATGCGGCTGGTTGAGCATATCTATAATGCCCGCCAAATCCGCCACAGTACCGGTGCCATATTCTTGGACATACAAAAGGCGTTCGACAAGGTATGGCACACGGGACTCATCTCCAAACTTCTAGACCATAATTGTCCCCTGCACCTCACCCTCATCATCCGATCCTTCCTTAGCAATAGACAATTCTTTGTAGCCATCAGCAACACGACTAGCAACCTCAGACCAATTGCTGCAGGGGTACCCCAAGGCTCCGTCATGGGTCCCACACTGTACTCCTTGTACACAAACGACATCCCGCACCAGATGGGGGGGCAGCTAGCCCTCTTTGCTGATGATACGGCAATATACCGCAGCAGCTCTAATTTAGCATACATCACCAGAAAACTAAAGGAACACCTCCAGGAAATACTAAAATGGGCCCTCAAATGGAAAATCACTATTAATCCAGAGAAAACGCAGGCCATAATGTTTACATTTAAAACCATCCCTGAAGATGCAATCCTATATCTCAATGGAACACAGATACCCTGGAGACCACATGTCAAATACCTGGGAATCATCCTCGACTCCAGACTGACGTTCAAAAAACATGTTGAGCATATCTACAACCGAGGCCAAGGCCTCATCTATCAAATGTACCCACTCATCAAGGGGAACGGTCTTCAGACCAAAACCAAGCTCAACCTATTCAAGGCACTGATCCAACCTGTCATCACATACGGATCAGAAATCTGGGCCACAACAGCAGATACGCATATGAAAAGAGTGCAAACCATCCAAAACAGATTCCTCAGAATAGCCACCAATGCTCCCCGCTTCCAACCTAACACGGACATCTACACAATACACAACATCACGAAGATCACCCACATCATCCAACGACAAGCAGAAACTTTCTACACTAGAACACAATCCTCACCCTATCCCCTCATCCAATCACTGGGCAATGTACCCCCAAACCCTAGAAGCAAATTCCCACGAATGATCATTGATCGTGATTACAACATCTAACACTTTGCATCATCCATAAGCCACCACCTTCCTACGAGCTCGTATACCACCATCCATAAAACCAAATACCAGACACAAGGGAAGAGACATATTGTCCCGGGCCTTGAAACATAAAGGGGTCCAGTACCCATCAGACACTCCTCTCGGCGGGTGCCACTGTGTGGGGAGACGCTGACTGGAGCGGAGCGCCTGACTGACTGACTGACTGCGCGTGCCTGCCTGCCTGCCTGTTTGTTCGTGATGCCGCCCAAGACTAGCGGGAAAGCCGCCAAGAAGGCTGGCAAGGCGCAGAAGAACATTTCGAAGGGCGACAAGAAGAAGAAGCGCAAGAGGAAGGAGAGCTATGCCATCTACATCTACAAGGTGCTGAAGCAGGTGCACCCTGACACGGGCATCTCTTCGAAGGCGATGAGCATCATGAACAGCTTCGTGAACGACATTTTCGAGCGCATTGCGGCCGAGGCTTCTCGCCTGGCGCACTACAACAAGCGCTCGACCATCACGTCCCGCGAGATCCAGACCGCTGTGCGGCTCTTGCTGCCTGGCGAGCTGGCCAAGCACGCGGTGAGCGAGGGCACGAAGGCGGTGACCAAGTACACGAGCTCCAAGTAAGGAGGTGGCTCTTGGAAATAGGAGGCTCGTCCGCGGCGCGGCGAAGAAAAGAAAAAACGGCCCTTTTCAGGGCCACCAAAATGCCTTTGCGGGAAGGGCGGAATTGTTGTTGTTGTTGTTGTTGTTGTTGTGAGCGGGTGGACGGGCGGCACAGCTGTAGCTGTAGCTTGTGGTGTGGTGTGGTGCGGCGCCGGCGCCTTTGGTTTTGGTGTGACGTTGGGATACGCACTTTAGGCCACAGCCGGGTCGTGGGCGTGGGTGTTTCGAGACGTGTTGGTGTTAGGGGGGCGGATCGCTGGAGTTGGCTTGTTTGATATATATATTTTTTTTTTTTTTTTTGTCCCCTTTGTATGGTATGGCCGGAGGTGTGGAACGGAAAGCAAACCGCGATTGTCGGATGTCACACCGTTGGTGGCGAGGGTGAGAAACACGTTGCCGCCTACAGCTGCTTCTACGCCGAGCGGGTGGGTTAAGTTAGTAGTTGGTTGGTTGGGCGACGTAAAAGTGGAGCGTGGAGGTGTGTGTGAACGTGAGGAGACACGCATTGCATTGTATTTGTACGCGCGAGGTGAGTTAGGAGACCACGCGCCACGACGTACGGTGCCCTCTTTCGACCTGACGTCTGACGTCTGGAGGCGGTGTCGTCATTCTGGATGTACGTGTATTTTCCGCTCAGTTGAGTGAGGTGACGCGAGACGACGGCGTCGGTGGTGTTTTTGTTTTGTTGTTGGCGCCCCGGGGATGAAGAGGGGCACCCGACGGTAACGAGAGGTTGCACTTTGTGATCGGTCGAATGTCCGGGGAGCGAGGAATAGGGTGGGGGGTTGAAAAGAAACGCCAGTGTAGGGCAACGGGACGGTGAACGTTCCCGTGGTGTCGGAGGTGTGCAGTGGGGGGGAGGAAAAAAAAAAAGCGCGTAACGGCGCGGCTGCCGTGGTGGAAACGTTCTCTCCAACTGTGGTGGTGTCCCCTGTGTGTTTTGTTGTTCTCTATATCGTGTGTCCCCTCGCACAAGACGCTCTCTGGGCGGGTTTGATTCATTCATTTTTGCATAGTCACGTAGCGTAGAATGGAATGCGCAAGAGTTGAGTGAGACTGGCGACGGTATATGGTCTGAGCAGCGTCAGCTGCACTGCACTCCCCGGAAAAGAATCTTGGATGCCGTGCTAACTGAAATTTGGTGGACGGGGTTCTCAAGGCTGTTTTGCTATTTTCTTGTTTGTTTGTCTCTAGTTAAGATGGTGAAATGACGTCGAAGAAGCAGTATTGCAAATACTGTTATGGAAATGCCCTAGTTTGATGAAAGGAAATGTGTGTTGAATATACAGGATGGTAAAGACCAAGTGCGTTGAAAGAAACGTTGTGAAGGAACGAACGTTCCCTGAATTGGTTTCTTTTTGTTCCCGAGTTGTGTACAATGGACGACGGTTGTGCCATATCGCAGCATTGCATCATCCCCAGGTTTGATTTCAATTGAGCGATAAAAAAAGGAAAAAGAGAAGAACAAGAACACTATCGAAATGGTCTATGGTGTGTGACCCACAATTGTTGTCTTTAAATCACTTACCCAACCATGTCGTAAAAATATTTTTTTTTTTTTTTTTTTTTTTTTTTTTTTTTTACAGTGGCTGCCGAATGACCTAGATGTAACAGAGAGAGAGAGAAACACATGGCGTGTCAGATGTTTGTTTTCTTTCCCCCCCCCCCCCCCCTCTCGTCAAGTGGCAAATGCGAACACCGTCAGCTGTAATTGACGATCGACACTAGTATGGCGCGAAAAGGGGGTGCGACCTGTGCAGTTGTGGGTGAAACTTTGGGTGATGGGCTGTCATGCGGCATCGCGTGCGTTCATTACCCCTCGGCGGCGGCGGCGGCGGCGGCGGCGGCGCCGCAGCTCCGTCCAGCTCGCGCTCTCGGAAACAACCCTCTCGTAATGCCGCGTCTCCTCCGTCACTGCAATTTTCAAAGGGAAACCTGTGTGGCCGGTGGGGGTGTGTCAACCGTTGGCCCTCAAGCTCCGCCGACAAAAAGTGTTGAGTGTATCCAGTGTGAGAGAGGTTGACGCTTTTCGTGGTGTGTGTGTGTGTGTGTGTGTGTGTGTGTGTGGCAATGTTTTGAAAAGTTTGCAACGTACGTTAAGAAGTGTTGACGCTGAAACTTGCGGGCTGTGTGGCCCTGGTGGTTGGCTGGCTGGAGACGCGGGCGTGTCCAGTCGGTCGGTTGTTGTGGCTGAAAGGTACGTATACGGTTCCGCCGTCCCGTCGGAACTGCGTCTGTCTGGAAGGTATGACGTGACGTGCAGTTTTTATTAGGTCAGCCCTTGTTGTGTATTGTTCCATTTGTTGCTCACTCGTCACCCGTATTTGGTGTGGCGATGTATGTGGACGTACTGCTGGATCAGTGTCAGGGTTTCCGTGGGAGGTGTTGGTTGGGTTGGATTTGCCTGACACGGCTGAGTCCGCAATTGGCCTGCCGTTCGTTGATGCGATATGTGGGTTCTGAGGAAGAATGTGTACGAGATAGTTGCCCCTGCCCTGCCCTTTCTTTCGCGTTCGTGTGTGCCCCCCTTGTTGTGTAGTGTGGGTTGAACATGGTTCTTTACCGAGTGGGGGGGAATGGGATGGACGGATCCGTTGCTGTTGCTGTCACCGTCAAGACAACGCACGCACGCACGCACGCACCCCTGTCCTACGAGAAGGTGTGTCAACCGGGGTTTCGGTAGTCGTGTGTGTAGGGGACGGGGAGAAGCAAAGTGGAGAGTGCGGCACGGGCAGAGAGTGGAATTGGGGCGCGTTGATGTTGGGAAACATGCCCCAAGGGTTGCGGGATGATGTGGCGGTGAGAGCGGGGGGCGGGGGAGAAAAGAAAAGCGAAAAAGAACTAAGGAAGAGGAGGAGGCGTGCGTGTGCGCAGTGGCGGGGCCCCAAAGACCTGTCGTGTGGTGTCGGCCGAACGCGAGCGCGAACGCGAACGCGAACGCGTGTGCGGGGCAGCGTCGGCACGGAGAAGCGAGGAGGAGAGAGAGAGAGAGAGCTGGTCTGATGGGTATTTTTTACCCCCTGTACTCGAAGGACCGGATCTGTCCTTGATCCCTGCCTTCTGTCTGATTATGTTGGGTAACAAAATGATGGGATGATAGGGTCTCTTGGGTGTGTGTAGATGTTTGTTTGTTTGAGTGAGTGTTATGGTGTTTGTATTTTATTTTTGTTTATCATGGTATGTTGTAGTTTGTGGTGTTTTGTCGTGATGGGAAATGTCGTTCTTGGGTCGGGTGGATTTTGGTCCCAGATTTCTGATGAGTGGGTGGTTCGAATCCGTGGTTTGGTGGAAAAAAAACAAAAAAAAAAAAAAAAAAAAACTTTATGGATTTTTCTTTGGATGATTTCCGGGATTTTGATTGAGTATGTTATGGTTTGTGTATATGTCTCGGTTTGTCTGGTACCGGCCGGCATCAGCAGTAATTCTGAAGTATTTGTTCTGCACCCTTTTTTACTCTTGTTATGTTTGGTGTCTGCGGCCATTGACGAGATTTTTCAGAGCCGTAAGTGATGGCTGGTTCCTATGACGGTTTTGAAGATTTTCTTTTTGGCGCGCATATTTATTCTGTTTCCTTTGATGATTGGGTACAGTCTGAATATTGCTGCTGCAGCCTTGTTACAAACGTGTGTAACATGGTCTCTAAATGTCAACCTCTTGTCCAGCTTGATGCCTAGATACTTTATTGTGCCTGACCATGGAAGATTGTTATTTCTGAGGCGTATATGCAGGTTAGGAGGTATTCTTTTTGAATGTGAATCGTATTGTATTGCTTGGGTTTTCTCCGCGTTTATTGTTTTTTTGGTTAGCCCATTTCTGGATGGATTGTAGGTGTTGCTCTATTTTTGTGACTCTATATTGCAGGTTAGAACTGCTGCGGTAGACTGCAGTGTCGTCTGCAAATAGTGACAAGTGTCCTCCCAGCTGTTTGTTTGTGTATATTGAGTAGAGAATGGGCCCCAGCACTGAGCCTTGCGGGACTCCAGCCTCTATGGATCTAGTGTTACTTGCCGCTCCTGGTACATGGACATAGAATGCTCTGTTGCGGAGAAAAGAAGCAATAATGTGGATGGGGCAGTTGTACTGGTGGAGCTTGTAGATAAGGCGTTATCCGAATGCTTTTCCAATGTCAAGCAGGACTGCTCCAGTACTGTGTCTAATGTTTCTGGCCTGACATATGTGCTCGACTAGTCTGGTCACCTGGTGGGTGGTGCTGTGTTCTTCGCGGAATCGGAATTGTTGTGGGATGATTATGTTGTTATCCTTTAAGAATTGAATTTCTTCAGTTCAGTTTGAATGAGCTTTCCGAGAACCTTTCCAAGGAAGTTGGCCTATAGTTTTGCGGAAATAATAAGTCCTTGTTTGGCTTTGGTAATGTGATGACTCGGGCCTGTTTCCAAGTAGTTTAGTCTGAAGCAAGCATTATATATTGATGTTAGATAGATAATTGATAGTTGCTGGAGGTAGGTGATGTAGTAGTTGCGGTTTGATGGAATCTGGGCCTGATGCCTTCTTAGGATGTGTGTATGTTTGTGATGTGATAAGATACGGGGTTTCTGCGTTTATTGGATTGTGAAAGATGTTCTGATCGGGGCACTTAGGATGCGGTTTTACCCTTCTGAGTACCATTTCCTGGTGGTCATCAGTTTCGTCATCTACCGCTTCTGGTGCTTGGAATTGCCTTTCTAGTGAATCCGCCAGTGCTTCAGCTCGGTCTGTGGGGTCGTTCCTTCCCCATGTAGATGTAGATGTTTCGTGTCTAGTTTACGAGTTTTAAGAAATTTCCAGAATTTTTCCTGGTCCCTTCCTGCTTCTCGTAACGTTTCCTCCCACGCCTCGCTACGGTGGTTTTCGGAGCTCTCTTTTTGATCCTCCCGGCCAATTGCTCTGATTTTCGTCGGTCGGCTGGGTCCCTGTAGTTTTGCCATCTCTTTCTGGCGCGCGCGGGCTGCGGTTGGCGCCTTTGGTGGCAACGGCCGGGGCAAGCAGCGGTGTGTGGTGTGGTGCGGGGCGGGCAGGGGCAGTGGTGGTTGACGGATGGCCTGGGGGCCGAAAAACGGGCCGGCCGGCGGACGGATGTTGAGAGAGGCGGCGCGCACGCGTCTCGCGCGGACACAGGCGCCACAGCGTTGATGATTGGAAGGAGGTGCGGTGCGGGGATGGGCCCAGGAAAAAAGACGGTCGTGGCCCCTGTCTTGGGTGCGTGTCGACGTCAGCACCGTCGGTGTGGTGTGGTGTGGTGTGGTGTGGTGTGGTGTGGTGTGGTGTGGTGTGGGCAGGGAGGGGGGAAAAGCGGGCTGCGGGCTGCGGGCTGCGGGCTGCGGGCTGCGGAGGGAATGGTGGTGGGGAGTAGGCACACATGTGGGCGGGCGCAAAATCGGCCGGTGCCCGTAAACCGCGGCGGGATATTGGGTGGAAAAGAGGGAAATTGTAGAAAGGAAAACAAGCGGAGGGGGCGAATGTGGTGGGGTGGGGGGACGGGCGGGGGCGAGGCGACAGCTTGCTTTTTCTTTTTCATTTTATTTTATTTTGTTGTAGTGTTTTTGTTTTTTTTTGTTTTTTTGCGTGTGTGTGGCCTTGGAGAGGCTGGTCTTGTCTGGCTTACGCTTTGGGTGCGTGTGTTGGTACTTTTTCGTTTTTTCTTGTTCTGCAGAGCAGGGGCGGGGCGGTGGGAACGGCTGGCTGGCTGTGCCCAGAGGAGGAGGAGACGCTGGCGGCGGGCCCGGCTCCTGGGGCTGCTGTTGCATGCGCTGTGCAAAGAAAGGAAGAGTGGGTTTGTTTGGCTGGTGAAGTGCATTATTTAAGTGTGGGCTTGCCGGCCTGGCTCCGATGCGCAGGTAGATAGATGCCGGCGGCGACCGCAGGCAGGCGCGTTGTGTGTACAGAGGGACGAGCCATGTGTTTTGCAAGCAGGACGTGGCGTGCCGAGTGGAGAGGAGGCGGCGGCTCGGCTCGGTTCGGCCCGGTCCGGCGGTGCCGCGCTGTTGTCGCGGACGTGAGCGCCCCCTGGCGGGCGGGTGGTTGGCGGCGGCGTGGTGGACGCGTGTGGCAGTTGTGTGCACGGGTTGCTTGGGCGAGTGAGCAGTGGCTGGCGGTGTTGGCGCGTCGTCGGGGAGGTATGTGTTGCGGCCGCGTCTGCTGCGCGCTGCGTCGTTGTGTCGACTGTGTGTGGGCGTGGGCACGTGTGCTCTGGCGAGGGCGTCGTAAAAAAGTGGGTCGCGGTGTGCGTGCGTAGCCCGTGATGATGTATTGTGCGTCGCGTCGTTGTGTGCGAAACGGATGCCGAGAGGTGTGTGGTGAGTGCGAAGCGCGAATGTGCGGCGTTTGGCGGTTTCGGTGTGTTTTCTGTTTTTGCGGCGTGAGAGTGGGGCTGGCTGGCTGGCTGGCTGGCTGGCTGTTTGTTGTTGGTGTTGCCTTGTGTGTGTAGGTTGATGGCGCGACGCGGAGGGGACGCCGTTTGCTGCGTGCCTTGCCTCGCGTGTGTTGGCGCGCCGTGCATGTGTTTGGGTCGTGGGGGCGGTGTTTTTGTTTGTATTTGGATTTTCATTTTTTGGCGTGTTGTGTCGTGTATGGCAAGGGCGAGAGGAGTAGTGCGGTAGTGTCGTTGCGGCACGGGCGTCTGGTGGGGCTGTGCGTCGTGGCGGGGAAGGTGTGTAGGTTGCGGCGATGCGGCGAGCCCAGCCCGTCGTTTGACGGTGTGCCGGGTGAGTTGCGCTGCGAATCGAGTGTGGCGGGAAGGGAGCTGCGTGGCGCCTGCGTCCGTTGGCAGCAGGGGCTGTGCCTTTTGAGAGTTTGTTTGATTTCGGGACGACGACGACGACGACTGGTTGGTTGGTGGGTGGGGTGGCGTGCACGTTTGTCGTACTGGGCGAGTCGATTGCCTGCCGGCTGGCGAAAGGTGCGCCGCCGCCCGTCTCTCGCGCTCTGTGTTGTTTTTTTTTTTTTTCTGTGTGTGTCGGCTGCGTTTTTGTTTGCGGTGCGCGCGAAGACGGTGGTGCCGAAAGTGTGCCGGCGTGGCGTTGCGACCGCGACGAGCCGCGGGCGCGCCATTTGGCTGGTGTTGCGTGAAGAGCGGCTGTGTACGGGTAGTGGCTGTAGCCGTACGTGTACGTGCACGTGCATCCGGCCCGGCCGCCAGCCCAGCCCAGCCCAGCCCAGCCCAGCCCAGCCCAGCCCAGCCGAGTCGGGTGAGCGGAGGCCGACACGTGGTGGTGCTGTGCTCTCTCGGCTCGGGGGGGTTTGTGTGTGTGTGTGTGTGTGTGCGTGCGTGCGTGTGTGTCTCGTTCGCTCTCCGGAATCTGCTCGTTCTGCTGATCCCCGCCTGTCGGCGTCGTTTATTTTTACTTATTTATTTTTTACCTGTTGTTTGTTTTTCGACGTCGTCTTGCAGTTTTGTCCTTTGCGGCGTGCCGACGACCCGCCGCGCGACCTTATGAAACCCCAAAGCGTGGCGTGGCGTGGCGTGGCGTGGCCGAGCCGCAGCAGCTAAGGGGGTGCGGCCGCCTCGACGCCTTAACCTCCTAAACTTCTTTAAGCCGTTAACGCAGCCACCTAAACTAACGTAACCTAACGTAAGCCCTTAGGCCAACCCCCAAGTCGCCTTAACCTAACGTACGTGACCGCAACCTTAGCTTAACGCCTACGTTAAGACGTGACGTCACGTCAACGCTTAACCTAACCCTGACGCCTTCTTAGCCTAACCTGACGTAACCTAAGGTAAGGTAACCGTTGAAAGAAAGAAACCACCTTTGTTTTGACGTTGAGGCGTGTAAGGTCGGCTGTGAGGGCAGATTCGGTGTGTCTGTAGTTGGGGCTGGCTGGTAATTTATTTTGTTTGTTTGTTTATCGTTGTCTTGTTTTCGCCTGTGGCGGGGGGGTTGGCGCTCCGTCGGCCGGTGCCATGTTGCGCAGGCGGCGATCGTAAAAAAGTAGAAAAAAAAAAAGAAAAAAGAAAAAAAAAATGTGTTGGAAGGGCTGTGGGTGTTGGCGGGCGAGGCGAGAGGAGGAGGACGGCCCGCGGCCGTGGCCCGACGGCTGCGGGCCGATCGGGAAAACGGCGGAAGGCGATGGGGCGGCGGAGGTGCGTTTGTGCACGGCCGTCATCGCCGCACGACTCGGCTCGTGTGGCTGTGGCGCCGGCCGCGGTGGCCGGGCTGCCGCGGCGACGGTGTGGGAGTTTTGACGAAGGTTTGGCCATTGTGGCGGGTCGTCGGCTGGGGCTGTGGGGGCGGCATTTGGGCGGGGGCGGCGATTCTCGGCGGGCCGACCCAGGCTGTGGCGCGCGGTGGCTGCAGTTTGGCCGTGGTTTGCGGCGCCGCCGCGGCGACTGGTTGGCGACCGTGGTGTCGGTGTGTGTAGCCCCATCCTCGGTGGTTTGAATGGCGCGGGTGGTTGCGGCGCAGGTTGGGGGCTGCTCCGCGCAGGCTGTCGGACGTTGGGCGGTAGCAAGCGCGGGAGGCGCGGCGCGGCGGCGCGGCGGCGCGCCGAGTGGCGGCCGCTCTCTCGGCCGTCCGCGCCCGCCCGCGACACTGGCTGGGCCAGGCGCGTGCGCGGCTATTCTCTGCTGCGCGCCCCTCGCTGTTGTGCGTCGTCGAAGGAGAGAAGGAAGCGAAAGCAAGGGGAAAAAAGAAAAGAGAACAGGCAAAAGATGGCAGACCAGGCGGCTACGAACGAGACTGCCGCGGCACCCGCCGCCACCGGCACTACGAAGAAGGCCAAGTCTGCGTCGTCTGCGAAGAAGCCGCGCGCCAAGCCTGCGCACCCGCGCACCTCTGAGATGGTGACGGCCGCCATCAAGAGTCTGAAGGAGCGCGGCGGGTCGTCGCTGCAGGCGATCAAGAAGTACATTGCCGCGCACTACAAGCTGGACGCGGAGAAGCTGGCGCCCTTTATCAAGAAGTACCTCAAGTCGGCCGTCGTGGCTGGCGAGCTGGTGCAGACGAAGGGGAAGGGCGCGTCGGGCTCTTTCAAGCTTGCCGGCGCCGGCGGCGGGGCGGCCGAGGGCGGCAAGGCTCGTGGTGGCGGCGGTGGTGCGAAGAAGAAGCGCGCCGCTCCGGCCAGCAAGGAGAAGAAGGGGGCCCGTGCGGCCGGCGCAAAGAAGGCTGGCGGCGTGAAGGCGGCGACCGGTCGGAAGGCGGGCGCCGCCAAGAAGGCGTCTGCGGCGTCGGCCGCTCCCGCGGGTGCGAAGAAGGCGGCTGCGGCCAAGCCGGCCAAGGCCAAGTCGCCGTCGAAGGCGAAGAAGGCCGCCAAGGTTCCGACGAAGAAGCCGAAGGCGCCGCGCCCGAAGAAGGCGACGGCGACGCCGTCTAAGGCGAAGGCTTCGCCCAAGAAGAAGAAGTAAAAAGGGCAGGGAAGGGTTGGCGGTTGACACCGTCGCCTGGAGGCCGGCGCGCAACCAGAGGCTGTCGCGCGGTCCCGGACAAAAACAAAAACGGCCCTTCTCAGGGCCATCAAAGCACGTCGGGAAGGTGTTGATTGTCGTGTCGTGTCGTGGTCGGTCGGTTGCCTTGTTGTCTGTCTGTCTGTCTTGCTTGCTGGCGTTTGTTTGTTTCATGTGTGGATGGTGGTTGGATTGTGGGGTCGTTGGCGGGCGTGGGCGGCGGCGCCGCGGTTGGTGTTACACAAAGTGTATTTTACTTTTATTATTTTTTACCTATTTATTTTGCGCCGCGTTTGTTTGTTTGTTTGTCTTGGTGGTGGTTTTGGAATAGTCTTTTTTGCTTTGCTTTGCTTTCCGGGCGTCACGTTTTGTGCCGTGGCCTGTGTGGGTGGCGCTATTGACGCTTGCGACTTGGTTCGGCCGGTGCGGTGCTTTTTTCTTTTTTTTGGAAACGGCGGCGCCGGGCCGGGCCGGGGGTGGGACGACTGGACTGGAGAGTGAGTGGGGAACTAGTCGTTGCGACCGACAAAGTTTTGCTCGCGACGGAGAGACGTTAGTGGCCCTGAAAAGGGCCGTTTTGTTTGTTTGGCGGTGTGCGGGTTTAGGCGCGCTCGCCGCGGATGCGGCGCGCGAGCTGGATGTCCTTGGGCATGATGGTGACTCGCTTGGCGTGGATTGCGCACAGGTTGGTGTCTTCGAAGAGGCCGACGAGGTAGGCCTCGCTGGCCTCCTGCAGGGCCATGACTGCGGAGCTCTGGAAGCGCAGGTCGGTCTTGAAGTCCTGGGCGATCTCGCGCACTAGGCGCTGGAATGGCAGCTTGCGGATGAGCAGCTCTGTGCTCTTCTGGTAGCGCCTGATTTCTCGCAGGGCGACGGTGCCCGGCCTGTAGCGGTGGGGCTTCTTGACGCCGCCGGTGGCGGGCGCGCTCTTCCTCGCCGCCTTGGTGGCGAGCTGTTTGCGCGGCGCCTTTCCGCCGGTGGACTTGCGGGCCGTTTGCTTTGTCCGGGCCATGGCTACTGCGGATGCGGATGCGGCGTGGAGGATATGCGTGCGCGACGGCGTCCGGTGCTGCCTTGACAACGGGCCCGCGCGCCCCGGGTGCTGCGCTTATATGCCCTCGGTGCGCGGTGGTGGGGGGAGGGGAGGGCGGGCCGCGGGGCCCCAGAGTCTATATAGGGGGGCGGCGCGCGCGCTGGGCGCCACAACCGTAGCCGACTCGCTAGCGCCGGGTGAGGAGCTTGCCTTGCTTTCTGTTTTTTATATTATTGTGGTTGAGACGCTTGAAGAAGAAGAATGACAGGCCGCGGCAAGGGAGGAAAGGGGCTCGGCAAGGGTGGCGCCAAGCGGCACCGCAAGGTGTTGCGCGACAACATCCAGGGCATCACGAAGCCCGCGATCCGCCGCCTGGCGCGCAGGGGCGGCGTGAAGCGCATCTCTGGTCTGATCTACGAGGAGACGCGCGGAGTGCTGAAGGTGTTCCTGGAGAACGTGATCCGCGACGCGGTGACGTACACTGAGCACGCCAAGCGCAAGACTGTGACGGCCATGGACGTGGTGTACGCCCTGAAGAGGCAGGGGCGCACCCTGTACGGTTTCGGCGGTTAGGCGGTGTGAGACCGAAGGAAGGAAAGAGAGATAGATTGAAAAACGGCCCTTTTCAGGGCCACCACAGTGTTCGGAAGTTGAAAAGTGCGAAAGAGTCTGTGTTGCTGGTTTTTCTTTTCCTTTTTAGTCTACTTGGCCTTTTAGTTTTGTTTGGAGTTTTTTTTGACGTGGTGTGCGGTGCGGTTGGGAGGGAAGGAAGCGTGCCCTTGCGTTGTGTGAGCTCCTTCCTTCCTTCCTTCCCCTCCCTCTTTGCTTGTATGCTTCTTGTCGGTGGATGGGCTGTGTGTTGCGGCGCGGCTGAGCGCCGAGGGGTTATTTTTGAGGTGTGTTGTTGTGCGCCACGTGTGCTGGTTAATGGTCGCGAGACTGTGCGTGCGTGGAGTTGAGTGGAGGAGGTGGCCAAGTACGTGTGTACAAGATGGCGGCGCCTGTGTGTGTAAGAAGGAAAAAAAAACCGTACACAGAGAGAGAGAGAGAGAGAGAGAGAGAGAGAGAGAGAGAGAGAAAAGTGGTGCGACGAACGACTGGAATTCTGCTTTGGACGTAGGTTTGTGTGGTGGCCCTGAAAAGGGCCGATTGTGTTTTGTTTTTTGAGCCGAGGCGGCAAATGGCGCGCTGCGTGCCAAGGGAGCACGCGGCGGTTGCCGATTGCGCTGTCTCTCTTTTAGGCCTTCTTCTCGGTCTTCTTTGGCAGCAGGACGGCCTGGATGTTGGGCAGGACACCTCCCTGTGCGATGGTGACGCCCGACAAGAGCTTGTTGAGCTCCTCGTCGTTGCGTATGGCGAGCTGCAGGTGGCGCGGGATGATGCGCGTCTTCTTGTTGTCGCGGGCCGCGTTTCCGGCCAGCTCGAGCACCTCAGCCGCGAGGTACTCCATGACGGCGGCGAGGTAGACGGGCGCCCCGGCGCCGACGCGCTCGGCGTAGTTTCCCTTGCGCAGGAGGCGGTGGATTCTGCCGACCGGGAACTGGAGCCCAGCCCTGCTTGAGCGGGACTTTGACTTGCCCTTGACTTTGCCTCCCTTTCCGCGTCCGGACATGGCGATGGGCTAGTTTGGAAAGAAGCGAGAAAGAAAAAGCACAACGCCCCAAACGGTGCGAGCCGCAGCGAGTCGAGCAGCGGAGTGCGTGCCGGCGCCGGCGGGGTGGGGGTCCTTTATGGGCTCGGGTGCGGCGGCCGGTTGCGCGCGCGCCCCATTGGTCGGCGGCCGCAGCAGGGCGAGCTGGTAAAGGTGCCATAGGTGTTAGGGAAGCTGCAGTCCAGGGACCCGCCGAGCCACATAGTCAAACAGACTGACTGTGAGGCCCTTGGTGGTATCCCGCGCCTGCTAGGTGTAGGGAAATTTTTCCACTGGCGCGGAAATTGTCGAAATATAGGCTTCCCTATCTGAAACCTTATAACATCGAGTAGGTGCCCGCCATGGCGGACACACGTGATCCAACCTCTGTCAGCGTCCCTCATGGAGTGCAGTCACACGACAGTTCACTTCCACCATCGTCATCATCACATTCACATACTTCAATTCATCCCCCCTCATCACCTTCCTCGTCAGACACTAGCTGTGACTCTGACCAGCTTGTCATAGCCACAGACAGCGACTCGGGCTCGGTCTCCTCATTGACCGACCCTGAAGTCAGACGTAGCGAAAGGCTACGTAAGATCAACTCTGGGCAGCCCCCGCAACCCGCAGCCGCGGAGAAACTCCGGGCGCGCGAAAACCAGAGCGTGGTTTCAAATGCGCAAGACGCAAAAGTACGACAACCACCACTAGACCAGCAGAAGCAACATCAACAAAAGCAGGTGGATCACTCAACTGCGACCGCAGATGCGTCCAATAATCAAAAGCAAAATCAAATTGCAGGCGTCGGAACGGTGCAAGGCGCTCAAAACACAACGGTGCCCCCAGCAATGACACAAACTCAGCGCCAGCCCAGAGGCAGAAGGGTGCCCCCGATAACGGTTTTTGAGACCAAAGGGTACACTACCCTCATCGGTCAGATACAAGGGAAGCTGAAAGGAGCACTAAGCACATCCTACAAGGGTGACAGCATCGTATACCAGGCTACAAATCCCGAGGACTTCCATTTCCTCAAAGAAGAATTTCGAAAACGGAAGATTGAATTCTTCACATACAGTGACGACCCGAAGGGGACACTTAAGGTCGTCATTAAAAAGCTCACTCCATACTGGACCACAGACGATGTCAAAAACGCCCTAATTGAGAAAGGGTTTCAAGTGCAGGACGTGTTTCAGCAAACGAAACCGCAGACCATTGTAAACGAATACGGCGAAACAGTCTCGGCTCCCAGAATAAAAACGGCCAATTTTCAAGTGAATCTCCTGAACACTGCTGAGGCCCGCAAAATATTCAAAGTTACACATCTGCTACACATGCAGGTCACGGTGGAGCTATACAAAAGACCAAACGGTCCGACGCAATGTTATCTGTGTCAACGCTTTGGGCATGGGGCGTCTCAGTGTGAACTTAGACCCCGCTGCGTGAAATGCGCCGGGCCACACCTTTCTGGGGCCTGCACTAAAAAGCCCGACGCGCCAGCAACGTGCGCAAACTGCGGGGGCAACCATCCAGCCTCCTTCAGGGGCTGCTCAGAGCGAGAGCGGATCGTCCAGGCCTGGGAACGAAGACGAGCACCCCCAACCAGCAGACATGTCCCACCAACCACCACACCGCGAACAGCAGCGGCAACAAAACCACCCCCGCCACCACCTGCGGATACACCACACTCCTCCCCTCCACCAAAACAAACTCAGGTGGGAACAAATACATTAGAAACTCCCTCAACACCACAGGAAGCAGTTGCATCCTGTTCCCCACCACCGGAGCGATCTCCGCCCCAAGCACAGCCCACGCTCGCCGAAATAGTGAGAACAGGGCGCACCCCACCAAACTCCCCTAAAACAAAGCCCACAATCCCGAAACAACAACCTGGCAGAATCCTGCCCTCCAAGGTGACTCTACATCCGCCGCTGACCGCACCTCCCCCCAGCACCTGTGTTCTAAAGGAACAGACAAGTGCGACACCTCTCCCCTCAACCTCTGCAGCGACTGAGGCTGCCCCCCCACTAGCCAGTCATTCAATGGCAACCGCCACAGAGCCCCCAACTGCTCCTGCGGTGACAATTCAAACCAACATCGCCAGTGACAACACCACTGCCCAGCAAAGCATCACAGAGGACTCACAGGTACAAACACCTCAAATTTTATCACAAATCTGGCAGTTTGTCAAAAACCTTCTCCCTCAAAATTTTGTTACCAAAATCACACAGATTATCAATCAGTTCTTAGCAGCCCCAGATCTTCTCAGTAAAGTGACACTAATTATCACAAACATCTTGCCCCTGCTCCTAAATGGCAAATGAAAACCAGCACATCACTATCGCCATCTGGAACGCTGACGGTGTTTCCCACGACCGATTCGAGCTCGAGATGTTCCTCGATGACCATGGGGTGGATGTGGCACTCCTAAACGAGACCCACCTAACCCCTGATGAGAGCTTTCGAGTCCGAAATTATGTGTTGGCCAGAAATGACCGCCCTAACAGACCAGGTGGCGGTACAGCCATTCTCATTAAAAATCGAATATGCCACAGGGTAATACAAACGCCACCACTCATAAACACAGAGGCAACAGCAGTCGAAGTTATTCTTAACAACCACCCCACACTTCTGGTGGCGGCATACCACCCACCCCAAGCCAGACTGTTTCCCAGTGACCTGGACGATCTCTTGGACATAAACCACAGAACCATAATAGGAGGGGACCTGAATGCCAAGCACAGGGCATGGGGATGTCGTACTACAAACACAAGTGGCAACAAACTACTGAGATACCTTGATAACCATCCAGCAGTAAGGGTTGTCTCAACTGATGAGCCTACTCATGTTCCCTATGACTCCAGGTGCCTGCCTGACAAATTGGACATATTCCTCTTAAAAAACGTTAACCTCAACACAACGACAGAGGTAATCAACAGCCTAAATTCAGACCATAGCCCTGTTATTCTAAGATTTCAGGGTGACCAAGACATTCCAAGTAACAGAATAATTACAACTTACAACACAAATTGGGCGAGGTACAAGGAACTGGTCACTCTACACATACCTGACCAGGCTCCTGACATGCAGACCCCAGAAGAAATCGACCAGGCTATAGCAGAATTAACCCAAATCATCACGACGTGTGGGGAAGCATCAACCATCAAAATAACGCACAACAGCGGACGGAGCAACCTGCCCCCAGACCTTGCGCAACTAATTACGGACAAGAACAGAACGCGCAAGAGATGGCAAACTTTTCGTGACCCCCAAGACAGGAGACGCATGTTTAGGATGGCCAGGGAAATCCAGACCAGACTTAAACTGCTACGAAGTGCTAGATGGGAACAAAGCCTGCAAACAGCAGAGCAAAATCCCGAAAAATTCTGGGGAATCATCAGATCCAGACGACAACCCCAAAAAGCCAGCAGACCACTTCATGGGCAAAACGGTTTAGTCTATACCCCACACGACAAAGCAACCGCCATGGCAAACACGCTCGAGCTGCAGTTCCAAGAGAATATAATCGATGAAGACGAGGAAGAAGCAGAAGCCCTGGAGCGCAGAGTTGAGCGTCACCTACATCGAACACTTCGTGCCAGACCAGTCACCAACTTTGTGCCGACCACTGAACGTGCAGTCTCTGTTCTCATCAGGCGAATCGGCAATGCAAAAGCCCCCGGTCCCGATAACATCAAACCCCCCTTTCTTAGAAACCTTCCTCAACCTGCTATCTCTCACCTTACAGCCATCCTAAACAGTTGCCTCTCCATACAATACTTCCCTTCAGCCTGGAAGGTTGCAAAAGTTATTTCCATTCCAAAGCCCAATAAAGATCAGTTATTCCCGCAAAACCACCGCCCTATCTCCCTACTATGTCATCTCTCCAAACTTCTCGAAATTCTTATACAAAACTCCCTACTCCAGTTTCTATCCATAAACAACATCATCATCCCTGAACAATTTGGTTTTCGTGCTGGACATAGCACTGTACAGCAAGCCATTCGCCTGGTGGAGCATGTCTGCACGGAGAAGAGCCAGGGCAACAGCACCGCAGCTATTTTCTTGGATATTGAAAAGGCTTTTGATCGTGTTTGGCATGACGGCTTGCTATATAAGATCTCCAAACTCAACTGCCCTCTCCACCTGCTGAAAATCATTCAGTCTTTCCTCTCTGACAGGAAATTTTACTCATACATAGAAAAGGCAAAAAGTGGCCTCAAACTCATAGAAGCAGGTGTCCCACAGGGATCTGTGCTTGGCCCCCTCCTATATCTTCTGTATACAAATGACATCCCGAAAGAGCCGGGTGGCAACATAGCCTTATATGCTGATGACACAGCACTCTATCTCAGTGGCAGAAACATTAATTACCTAGCCTACAGCCTACAACGACATCTCAACAAAGTTGCAAACTGGTGCAACATCTGGAAAATAAAAATAAATGCTGACAAATGTCAAACAATCCTATTTTCTCATAAAATCAAGAAACCCATAATAAACATCACTTACAATGAACAAATACTCCCATGGAAAAATGAAATCACATACTTAGGACTAAAATTGGACAAAAACCTAACATTCAAGCATCACATAAGAGAGGCTAGGAACAAAGGCTCCGCCCGGCTCTACCAACTATACCCATTATTAAAGGGAATGGGATTGTCCATATCAGCAAAGCTCAGAATCTGGAAAACAATAGTCCTGCCTGTCATCCTCTACGGCTCTGAAGTGTGGAGCATGGCAGCAGACACTAATCTAGCCCAATTGGAGGTCGTCCAAAATAAAACCCTAAGAATTATTGCAGACGTACCAAGACTGACTAGCAATGAGGAAATCAGGGCAATGCTAGGGCAACCCTCTTTCTATCACATAATCAAACAAAAATCACAAACATTCTACGAATCATCTCATTCATCACCGTACCAGCTCATCAATACACTGGGACGGAACCCTCACCCTCAACTCAGAGCTCCTATCAACACACTCCATCGCCACTACAGGCGGTAACCATCTTCTCATCCTCATGAAACAGGATACTCATCTCCACTTCTATCAACATCATCATCACTAACGCCATCCACCCGGGGGGAAAATCCCCAAGCCATTACTGCACACAAGCCACATACGAACCCACAGGATCATTTCGTGAGACAGAGCGTTGAAAGAACGCTGGCTCTCCAGAACTAGCATGGGTGCAAACCCAGCCATCTCATGTCGGCATGTCGGCGGGTGCCACTGTGTGGGGAGACGCTGACTGGAGCGGAGCGCCTGACTGACTGACTGACTGCGCGTGCCTGCCTGCCTGCCTGCCTGCCTGCCTGTTTGTTCGTGATGCCGCCCAAGACTAGCGGGAAAGCCGCCAAGAAGGCTGGCAAGGCGCAGAAGAACATTTCGAAGGGCGACAAGAAGAAGAAGCGCAAGAGGAAGGAGAGCTATGCCATCTACATCTACAAGGTGCTGAAGCAGGTGCACCCTGACACGGGCATCTCTTCGAAGGCGATGAGCATCATGAACAGCTTCGTGAACGACATTTTCGAGCGCATTGCGGCCGAGGCTTCTCGCCTGGCGCACTACAACAAGCGCTCGACCATCACGTCCCGCGAGATCCAGACCGCTGTGCGGCTCTTGCTGCCTGGCGAGCTGGCCAAGCACGCGGTGAGCGAGGGCACGAAGGCGGTGACCAAGTACACGAGCTCCAAGTAAGGAGGTGGCTCTTGGAAATAGGAGGCTCGTCCGCGGCGCGGCGAAGAAAAGAAAAAACGGCCCTTTTCAGGGCCACCAAAATGCCTTTGCGGGAAGGGCGGAATTGTTGTTGTTGTTGTTGTTGTTGTTGTGAGCGGGTGGACGGGCGGCACAGCTGTAGCTGTAGCTTGTGGTGTGGTGTGGTGCGGCGCCGGCGCCTTTGGTTTTGGTGTGACGTTGGGATACGCACTTTAGGCCACAGCCGGGTCGTGGGCGTGGGTGTTTCGAGACGTGTTGGTGTTAGGGGGGCGGATCGCTGGAGTTGGCTTGTTTGATATATATATTTTTTTTTTTTTTTTTTGTCCCCTTTGTATGGTATGGCCGGAGGTGTGGAACGGAAAGCAAACCGCGATTGTCGGATGTCACACCGTTGGTGGCGAGGGTGAGAAACACGTTGCCGCCTACAGCTGCTTCTACGCCGAGCGGGTGGGTTAAGTTAGTAGTTGGTTGGTTGGGCGACGTAAAAGTGGAGCGTGGAGGTGTGTGTGAACGTGAGGAGACACGCATTGCATTGTATTTGTACGCGCGAGGTGAGTTAGGAGACCACGCGCCACGACGTACGGTGCCCTCTTTCGACCTGACGTCTGACGTCTGGAGGCGGTGTCGTCATTCTGGATGTACGTGTATTTTCCGCTCAGTTGAGTGAGGTGACGCGAGACGACGGCGTCGGTGGTGTTTTTGTTTTGTTGTTGGCGCCCCGGGGATGAAGAGGGGCACCCGACGGTAACGAGAGGTTGCACTTTGTGATCGGTCGAATGTCCGGGGAGCGAGGAATAGGGTGGGGGGTTGAAAAGAAACGCCAGTGTAGGGCAACGGGACGGTGAACGTTCCCGTGGTGTCGGAGGTGTGCAGTGGGGGGGAGGAAAAAAAAAAAGCGCGTAACGGCGCGGCTGCCGTGGTGGAAACGTTCTCTCCAACTGTGGTGGTGTCCCCTGTGTGTTTTGTTGTTCTCTATATCGTGTGTCCCCTCGCACAAGACGCTCTCTGGGCGGGTTTGATTCATTCATTTTTGCATAGTCACGTAGCGTAGAATGGAATGCGCAAGAGTTGAGTGAGACTGGCGACGGTATATGGTCTGAGCAGCGTCAGCTGCACTGCACTCCCCGGAAAAGAATCTTGGATGCCGTGCTAACTGAAATTTGGTGGACGGGGTTCTCAAGGCTGTTTTGCTATTTTCTTGTTTGTTTGTCTCTAGTTAAGATGGTGAAATGACGTCGAAGAAGCAGTATTGCAAATACTGTTATGGAAATGCCCTAGTTTGATGAAAGGAAATGTGTGTTGAATATACAGGATGGTAAAGACCAAGTGCGTTGAAAGAAACGTTGTGAAGGAACGAACGTTCCCTGAATTGGTTTCTTTTTGTTCCCGAGTTGTGTACAATGGACGACGGTTGTGCCATATCGCAGCATTGCATCATCCCCAGGTTTGATTTCAATTGAGCGATAAAAAAAGGAAAAAGAGAAGAACAAGAACACTATCGAAATGGTCTATGGTGTGTGACCCACAATTGTTGTCTTTAAATCACTTACCCAACCATGTCGTAAAAATATTTTTTTTTTTTTTTTTTTTTTTTTTTTTTTTTTACAGTGGCTGCCGAATGACCTAGATGTAACAGAGAGAGAGAGAAACACATGGCGTGTCAGATGTTTGTTTTCTTTTCCCCCCCCCCCCCCTCTCGTCAAGTGGCAAATGCGAACACCGTCAGCTGTAATTGACGATCGACACTAGTATGGCGCGAAAAGGGGGTGCGACCTGTGCAGTTGTGGGTGAAACTTTGGGTGATGGGCTGTCATGCGGCATCGCGTGCGTTCATTACCCCTCGGCGGCGGCGGCGGCGGCGGCGGCGGCGCCGCAGCTCCGTCCAGCTCGCGCTCTCGGAAACAACCCTCTCGTAATGCCGCGTCTCCTCCGTCACTGCAATTTTCAAAGGGAAACCTGTGTGGCCGGTGGGGGTGTGTCAACCGTTGGCCCTCAAGCTCCGCCGACAAAAAGTGTTGAGTGTATCCAGTGTGAGAGAGGTTGACGCTTTTCGTGGTGTGTGTGTGTGTGTGTGTGTGTGTGTGTGTGGCAATGTTTTGAAAAGTTTGCAACGTACGTTAAGAAGTGTTGACGCTGAAACTTGCGGGCTGTGTGGCCCTGGTGGTTGGCTGGCTGGAGACGCGGGCGTGTCCAGTCGGTCGGTTGTTGTGGCTGAAAGGTACGTATACGGTTCCGCCGTCCCGTCGGAACTGCGTCTGTCTGGAAGGTATGACGTGACGTGCAGTTTTTATTAGGTCAGCCCTTGTTGTGTATTGTTCCATTTGTTGCTCACTCGTCACCCGTATTTGGTGTGGCGATGTATGTGGACGTACTGCTGGATCAGTGTCAGGGTTTCCGTGGGAGGTGTTGGTTGGGTTGGATTTGCCTGACACGGCTGAGTCCGCAATTGGCCTGCCGTTCGTTGATGCGATATGTGGGTTCTGAGGAAGAATGTGTACGAGATAGTTGCCCCTGCCCTGCCCTTTCTTTCGCGTTCGTGTGTGCCCCCCTTGTTGTGTAGTGTGGGTTGAACATGGTTCTTTACCGAGTGGGGGGGAATGGGATGGACGGATCCGTTGCTGTTGCTGTCACCGTCAAGACAACGCACGCACGCACGCACGCACCCCTGTCCTACGAGAAGGTGTGTCAACCGGGGTTTCGGTAGTCGTGTGTGTAGGGGACGGGGAGAAGCAAAGTGGAGAGTGCGGCACGGGCAGAGAGTGGAATTGGGGCGCGTTGATGTTGGGAAACATGCCCCAAGGGTTGCGGGATGATGTGGCGGTGAGAGCGGGGGGCGGGGGAGAAAAGAAAAGCGAAAAAGAACTAAGGAAGAGGAGGAGGCGTGCGTGTGCGCAGTGGCGGGGCCCCAAAGACCTGTCGTGTGGTGTCGGCCGAACGCGAGCGCGAACGCGAACGCGAACGCGTGTGCGGGGCAGCGTCGGCACGGAGAAGCGAGGAGGAGAGAGAGAGAGAGAGCTGGTCTGATGGGTATTTTTTACCCCCTGTACTCGAAGGACCGGATCTGTCCTTGATCCCTGCCTTCTGTCTGATTATGTTGGGTAACAAAATGATGGGATGATAGGGTCTCTTGGGTGTGTGTAGATGTTTGTTTGTTTGAGTGAGTGTTATGGTGTTTGTATTTTATTTTTGTTTATCATGGTATGTTGTAGTTTGTGGTGTTTTGTCGTGATGGGAAATGTCGTTCTTGGGTCGGGTGGATTTTGGTCCCAGATTTCTGATGAGTGGGTGGTTCGAATCCGTGGTTTGGTGGAAAAAAAACAAAAAAAAAAAAAAAAAAAACTTTATGGATTTTTCTTTGGATGATTTCCGGGATTTTGATTGAGTATGTTATGGTTTGTGTATATGTCTCGGTTTGTCTGGTACCGGCCGGCATCAGCAGTAATTCTGAAGTATTTGTTCTGCACCCTTTTTTACTCTTGTTATGTTTGGTGTCTGCGGCCATTGACGAGATTTTTCAGAGCCGTAAGTGATGGCTGGTTCCTATGACGGTTTTGAAGATTTTCTTTTTGGCGCGCATATTTATTCTGTTTCCTTTGATGATTGGGTACAGTCTGAATATTGCTGCTGCAGCCTTGTTACAAACGTGTGTAACATGGTCTCTAAATGTCAACCTCTTGTCCAGCTTGATGCCTAGATACTTTATTGTGCCTGACCATGGAAGATTGTTATTTCTGAGGCGTATATGCAGGTTAGGAGGTATTCTTTTTGAATGTGAATCGTATTGTATTGCTTGGGTTTTCTCCGCGTTTATTGTTTTTTTGGTTAGCCCATTTCTGGATGGATTGTAGGTGTTGCTCTATTTTTGTGACTCTATATTGCAGGTTAGAACTGCTGCGGTAGACTGCAGTGTCGTCTGCAAATAGTGACAAGTGTCCTCCCAGCTGTTTGTTTGTGTATATTGAGTAGAGAATGGGCCCCAGCACTGAGCCTTGCGGGACTCCAGCCTCTATGGATCTAGTGTTACTTGCCGCTCCTGGTACATGGACATAGAATGCTCTGTTGCGGAGAAAAGAAGCAATAATGTGGATGGGGCAGTTGTACTGGTGGAGCTTGTAGATAAGGCGTTATCCGAATGCTTTTCCAATGTCAAGCAGGACTGCTCCAGTACTGTGTCTAATGTTTCTGGCCTGACATATGTGCTCGACTAGTCTGGTCACCTGGTGGGTGGTGCTGTGTTCTTCGCGGAATCGGAATTGTTGTGGGATGATTATGTTGTTATCCTTTAAGAATTGAATTTCTTCAGTTCAGTTTGAATGAGCTTTCCGAGAACCTTTCCAAGGAAGTTGGCCTATAGTTTTGCGGAAATAATAAGTCCTTGTTTGGCTTTGGTAATGTGATGACTCGGGCCTGTTTCCAAGTAGTTTAGTCTGAAGCAAGCATTATATATTGATGTTAGATAGATAATTGATAGTTGCTGGAGGTAGGTGATGTAGTAGTTGCGGTTTGATGGAATCTGGGCCTGATGCCTTCTTAGGATGTGTGTATGTTTGTGATGTGATAAGATACGGGGTTTCTGCGTTTATTGGATTGTGAAAGATGTTCTGATCGGGGCACTTAGGATGCGGTTTTACCCTTCTGAGTACCATTTCCTGGTGGTCATCAGTTTCGTCATCTACCGCTTCTGGTGCTTGGAATTGCCTTTCTAGTGAATCCGCCAGTGCTTCAGCTCGGTCTGTGGGGTCGTTCCTTCCCCATGTAGATGTAGATGTTTCGTGTCTAGTTTACGAGTTTTAAGAAATTTCCAGAATTTTTCCTGGTCCCTTCCTGCTTCTCGTAACGTTTCCTCCCACGCCTCGCTACGGTGGTTTTCGGAGCTCTCTTTTTGATCCTCCCGGCCAATTGCTCTGATTTTCGTCGGTCGGCTGGGTCCCTGTAGTTTTGCCATCTCTTTCTGGCGCGCGCGGGCTGCGGTTGGCGCCTTTGGTGGCAACGGCCGGGGCAAGCAGCGGTGTGTGGTGTGGTGCGGGGCGGGCAGGGGCAGTGGTGGTTGACGGATGGCCTGGGGGCCGAAAAACGGGCCGGCCGGCGGACGGATGTTGAGAGAGGCGGCGCGCACGCGTCTCGCGCGGACACAGGCGCCACAGCGTTGATGATTGGAAGGAGGTGCGGTGCGGGGATGGGCCCAGGAAAAAAGACGGTCGTGGCCCCTGTCTTGGGTGCGTGTCGACGTCAGCACCGTCGGTGTGGTGTGGTGTGGTGTGGTGTGGTGTGGTGTGGTGTGGTGTGGTGTGGGCAGGGAGGGGGGAAAAGCGGGCTGCGGGCTGCGGGCTGCGGGCTGCGGGCTGCGGAGGGAATGGTGGTGGGGAGTAGGCACACATGTGGGCGGGCGCAAAATCGGCCGGTGCCCGTAAACCGCGGCGGGATATTGGGTGGAAAAGAGGGAAATTGTAGAAAGGAAAACAAGCGGAGGGGGCGAATGTGGTGGGGTGGGGGGACGGGCGGGGGCGAGGCGACAGCTTGCTTTTTCTTTTTCATTTTATTTTATTTTGTTGTAGTGTTTTTGTTTTTTTTTGTTTTTTTGCGTGTGTGTGGCCTTGGAGAGGCTGGTCTTGTCTGGCTTACGCTTTGGGTGCGTGTGTTGGTACTTTTTCGTTTTTTCTTGTTCTGCAGAGCAGGGGCGGGGCGGTGGGAACGGCTGGCTGGCTGTGCCCAGAGGAGGAGGAGACGCTGGCGGCGGGCCCGGCTCCTGGGGCTGCTGTTGCATGCGCTGTGCAAAGAAAGGAAGAGTGGGTTTGTTTGGCTGGTGAAGTGCATTATTTAAGTGTGGGCTTGCCGGCCTGGCTCCGATGCGCAGGTAGATAGATGCCGGCGGCGACCGCAGGCAGGCGCGTTGTGTGTACAGAGGGACGAGCCATGTGTTTTGCAAGCAGGACGTGGCGTGCCGAGTGGAGAGGAGGCGGCGGCTCGGCTCGGTTCGGCCCGGTCCGGCGGTGCCGCGCTGTTGTCGCGGACGTGAGCGCCCCCTGGCGGGCGGGTGGTTGGCGGCGGCGTGGTGGACGCGTGTGGCAGTTGTGTGCACGGGTTGCTTGGGCGAGTGAGCAGTGGCTGGCGGTGTTGGCGCGTCGTCGGGGAGGTATGTGTTGCGGCCGCGTCTGCTGCGCGCTGCGTCGTTGTGTCGACTGTGTGTGGGCGTGGGCACGTGTGCTCTGGCGAGGGCGTCGTAAAAAAGTGGGTCGCGGTGTGCGTGCGTAGCCCGTGATGATGTATTGTGCGTCGCGTCGTTGTGTGCGAAACGGATGCCGAGAGGTGTGTGGTGAGTGCGAAGCGCGAATGTGCGGCGTTTGGCGGTTTCGGTGTGTTTTCTGTTTTTGCGGCGTGAGAGTGGGGCTGGCTGGCTGGCTGGCTGGCTGGCTGTTTGTTGTTGGTGTTGCCTTGTGTGTGTAGGTTGATGGCGCGACGCGGAGGGGACGCCGTTTGCTGCGTGCCTTGCCTCGCGTGTGTTGGCGCGCCGTGCATGTGTTTGGGTCGTGGGGGCGGTGTTTTTGTTTGTATTTGGATTTTCATTTTTTGGCGTGTTGTGTCGTGTATGGCAAGGGCGAGAGGAGTAGTGCGGTAGTGTCGTTGCGGCACGGGCGTCTGGTGGGGCTGTGCGTCGTGGCGGGGAAGGTGTGTAGGTTGCGGCGATGCGGCGAGCCCAGCCCGTCGTTTGACGGTGTGCCGGGTGAGTTGCGCTGCGAATCGAGTGTGGCGGGAAGGGAGCTGCGTGGCGCCTGCGTCCGTTGGCAGCAGGGGCTGTGCCTTTTGAGAGTTTGTTTGATTTCGGGACGACGACGACGACGACTGGTTGGTTGGTGGGTGGGGTGGCGTGCACGTTTGTCGTACTGGGCGAGTCGATTGCCTGCCGGCTGGCGAAAGGTGCGCCGCCGCCCGTCTCTCGCGCTCTGTGTTGTTTTTTTTTTTTTTCTGTGTGTGTCGGCTGCGTTTTTGTTTGCGGTGCGCGCGAAGACGGTGGTGCCGAAAGTGTGCCGGCGTGGCGTTGCGACCGCGACGAGCCGCGGGCGCGCCATTTGGCTGGTGTTGCGTGAAGAGCGGCTGTGTACGGGTAGTGGCTGTAGCCGTACGTGTACGTGCACGTGCATCCGGCCCGGCCGCCAGCCCAGCCCAGCCCAGCCCAGCCCAGCCCAGCCCAGCCCAGCCCAGCCGAGTCGGGTGAGCGGAGGCCGACACGTGGTGGTGCTGTGCTCTCTCGGCTCGGGGGGGTTTGTGTGTGTGTGTGTGTGTGTGCGTGCGTGCGTGTGTGTCTCGTTCGCTCTCCGGAATCTGCTCGTTCTGCTGATCCCCGCCTGTCGGCGTCGTTTATTTTTACTTATTTATTTTTTACCTGTTGTTTGTTTTTCGACGTCGTCTTGCAGTTTTGTCCTTTGCGGCGTGCCGACGACCCGCCGCGCGACCTTATGAAACCCCAAAGCGTGGCGTGGCGTGGCGTGGCGTGGCCGAGCCGCAGCAGCTAAGGGGGTGCGGCCGCCTCGACGCCTTAACCTCCTAAACTTCTTTAAGCCGTTAACGCAGCCACCTAAACTAACGTAACCTAACGTAAGCCCTTAGGCCAACCCCCAAGTCGCCTTAACCTAACGTACGTGACCGCAACCTTAGCTTAACGCCTACGTTAAGACGTGACGTCACGTCAACGCTTAACCTAACCCTGACGCCTTCTTAGCCTAACCTGACGTAACCTAAGGTAAGGTAACCGTTGAAAGAAAGAAACCACCTTTGTTTTGACGTTGAGGCGTGTAAGGTCGGCTGTGAGGGCAGATTCGGTGTGTCTGTAGTTGGGGCTGGCTGGTAATTTATTTTGTTTGTTTGTTTATCGTTGTCTTGTTTTCGCCTGTGGCGGGGGGGTTGGCGCTCCGTCGGCCGGTGCCATGTTGCGCAGGCGGCGATCGTAAAAAAGTAGAAAAAAAAAAAGAAAAAAGAAAAAAAAAATGTGTTGGAAGGGCTGTGGGTGTTGGCGGGCGAGGCGAGAGGAGGAGGACGGCCCGCGGCCGTGGCCCGACGGCTGCGGGCCGATCGGGAAAACGGCGGAAGGCGATGGGGCGGCGGAGGTGCGTTTGTGCACGGCCGTCATCGCCGCACGACTCGGCTCGTGTGGCTGTGGCGCCGGCCGCGGTGGCCGGGCTGCCGCGGCGACGGTGTGGGAGTTTTGACGAAGGTTTGGCCATTGTGGCGGGTCGTCGGCTGGGGCTGTGGGGGCGGCATTTGGGCGGGGGCGGCGATTCTCGGCGGGCCGACCCAGGCTGTGGCGCGCGGTGGCTGCAGTTTGGCCGTGGTTTGCGGCGCCGCCGCGGCGACTGGTTGGCGACCGTGGTGTCGGTGTGTGTAGCCCCATCCTCGGTGGTTTGAATGGCGCGGGTGGTTGCGGCGCAGGTTGGGGGCTGCTCCGCGCAGGCTGTCGGACGTTGGGCGGTAGCAAGCGCGGGAGGCGCGGCGCGGCGGCGCGGCGGCGCGCCGAGTGGCGGCCGCTCTCTCGGCCGTCCGCGCCCGCCCGCGACACTGGCTGGGCCAGGCGCGTGCGCGGCTATTCTCTGCTGCGCGCCCCTCGCTGTTGTGCGTCGTCGAAGGAGAGAAGGAAGCGAAAGCAAGGGGAAAAAAGAAAAGAGAACAGGCAAAAGATGGCAGACCAGGCGGCTACGAACGAGACTGCCGCGGCACCCGCCGCCACCGGCACTACGAAGAAGGCCAAGTCTGCGTCGTCTGCGAAGAAGCCGCGCGCCAAGCCTGCGCACCCGCGCACCTCTGAGATGGTGACGGCCGCCATCAAGAGTCTGAAGGAGCGCGGCGGGTCGTCGCTGCAGGCGATCAAGAAGTACATTGCCGCGCACTACAAGCTGGACGCGGAGAAGCTGGCGCCCTTTATCAAGAAGTACCTCAAGTCGGCCGTCGTGGCTGGCGAGCTGGTGCAGACGAAGGGGAAGGGCGCGTCGGGCTCTTTCAAGCTTGCCGGCGCCGGCGGCGGGGCGGCCGAGGGCGGCAAGGCTCGTGGTGGCGGCGGTGGTGCGAAGAAGAAGCGCGCCGCTCCGGCCAGCAAGGAGAAGAAGGGGGCCCGTGCGGCCGGCGCAAAGAAGGCTGGCGGCGTGAAGGCGGCGACCGGTCGGAAGGCGAACTGTCTAGCGAGTGT
>NW_026062036.1:140000-142500 GCF_023897955.1 Schistocerca gregaria | reverse complement strand
CAAACAAACGCCTGACCGACCAGCTTGGAAGGGCAGGAGGGGAGGGCGATATTCGTTCTGTAGCGGTACACCCTTCCAGTGGTTAGCGGGACTGTGTAGAAAGTACGCAACACTCGAAAGACCTTTATGTGAGGGTACGCACCATGGCATCAAGAAATACACATGACACCAGAGGATCCAAGCAGTGAACTATGTTCAGAGGGTTGCTGTTAGGCAAAGCTACATTCCTGTGACGTTACATGTGACAGTTAAGGTGCAGTGTAAGTTAGGTTAAGGTGCAGTGTAAGTTAGGTTAAGGTGCAGTGTAAGTTAGGTTAAGGTGCAGTGTAAGTTAGGTTAAGGTGCAGTGTAAGTTAGGTTAAGGTGCAGTGTAAGTTAGGTTAAGGTGCAGTGTAAGTTAGGTTAAGGTGCAGTGTAAGTTAGGTTAAGGTGCAGTGTAAGTTAGGTTAAGGTGCAGTGTAAGTTAGGTTAAGGTGCAGTGTAAGTTAGGTTAAGGTGCAGTGTAAGTTAGGTTAAGGTGCAGTGTAAGTTAGGTTAAGGTGCAGTGTAACTTAGGTTAAGGTGCAGTGTAACTTAGGTTAAGGTGCAGTGTAACTTAGGTTAAGGTGCAGTGTAACTTAGGTTAAGGTGCAGTGTAAGTTAGGTTAAGGTGCAGTGTAACTTAGGTTAAGGTGCAGTGTAACTTAGGTTAAGGTGCAGTGTAAGTTAGGTTAAGGTGCAGTGTAACTTAGGTTAAGGTGCAGTGTAAGTTAGGTTAAGGTGCAGCGTAACTTAGGTTAAGGTGCAGCGTAACTTAGGTTAAGGTGCAGCGTAACTTAGGTTAAGGTGCAGCGTAACTTAGGTTAAGGTGCAGCGTAACTTAGGTTAAGGTGCAGCGTAACTTAGGTTAAGGTGCAGCGTAACTTAGGTTAAGGTGCAGCGTGGGTTAGGTTAGGGGCCAACGTGGGTTAGGTTAGGGGCCAACGTGGGTTAGGTTAGGGGCCAACGTGGGTTAGGTTAGGGGCCAACGTGGGTTAGGTTAGGGGCCAACGTGGGTTAGGTTAGGGGCCAACGTGGGTTAGGTTAGGGGCCAACGTGGGTTAGGTTAGGGGCCAACGTGGGTTAGGTTAGGGGCCAACGTGGGTTAGGTTAGGGGCCAACGTGGGTTAGGTTAGGGGCCAACGTGGGTTAGGTTAGGGGCCAACGTGGGTTAGGTTAGGGGCCAACGTGGGTTAGGTTAGGGGCCAACGTGGGTTAGGTTAGGGGCCAACGTGGGTTAGGTTAAGGGCCAACGTGGGTTAGGTTAAGGGCCAACGTGGGTTAGGTTAAGGGCCAACGTGGGTTAGGTTAAGGGCCAACGTGGGTTAGGTTAAGGGCCAACGTGGGTTAGGTTAAGGGCCAACGTGGGTTAGGTTAAGGGCCAACGTGGGTTAGGTTAAGGGCCAACGTGGGTTAGGTTAAGGGCCAACGTGGGTTAGGTTAAGGGCCAACGTGGGTTAGGTTAAGGGCCAACGTGGGTTAGGTTAAGGGCCAACGTGGGTTAGGTTGCCAGAGATGTGTCAAATCAGGATGTACGTTTGGCTGGTGTCAGGTGGTGGGTTGGTTCGATGCCTTTATAAGGGGTGTGGCCAAAGGGTATTTTATTACTTGTACCTTTTGTGTTGTGGCGTGGCGTTGCGTCCTGTGTTGATACTGGGTGGACCACTGTGGGTGTTGCTGGCTGATTTGAGCTGCGTTGTTTGCGGGTGATGTGAGACATTCTGTCTTATTAGTGGACATGACGTTCCTCTTGTCGTTGTTTGGATAGTGTCCTGTGGCAGCGAGGATAAAATGGATGTTGTTGAACGATAGTGCTTTGGTGCTTTCGCTTTGTTACACACAGAGTGGACTGTGAGATAGGGTGACTGGGTCGAGTGCGGTTCACACTGTCCTCCCCAGTTTACAGTATGTATCATCTATGTATGTGGTCCTGCATCATTTACTAAGGAGGGACGTCAGACGACTGAAATATTAGTTATGTACTGATGTAAAGCAGAATGCTTACCTTCCACCAGTGGGCGAGTATCGACTCTGCCCCAGAGTTGCCACCGCAGGAAGAGGTGTCGGAAACACTACCCGCACACCGTCACCACTGTGCGGGGGGACGGACCCTCTATATCCTCAGCGGCGCACTCTTTGCCACCGAGCGTCACGTCTCGCGGCCCGCCGTCCAGAGCATGTATTGGGACAGCGGGACTTTGGCTTTTGGGAGATAACTCTTCATGAAGTGGAAGATATAGGGGTGGACTGCAATGTACGATTGCGGGAAAAGTCCGCCGTACATCCGCTCGAGTTGCGAGTCGGGCGGTGGGGGTGGCGCATTCACAGGTGCGGCTGGAGTGACCGTCGGTCCACCACTTTTGACTCGATTTGCGTCACCTGCGGTGAAGAGGGGGTGCAGCAGGCGTTTTACTCTGGGTCGTCAAGCGGGCGCTGTAGGCGACATCGACATCATAGTCGGCCGGCCGTCTCATAGAGGGCG
>NW_026062036.1:130000-132500 GCF_023897955.1 Schistocerca gregaria | reverse complement strand
CGGCTTGTACTGAGACATGCATGGCTTAATCTTTGAGACAAGCATATGACTACTGGCAGGATCAACCAGGGAGCTGCGTCAACGAGAGCTGAGCAGCCGGCCGCCCGGGAGTGTGTCCCGAGGGCCCGCGCGAACACGCAAGCGTCCGCTCAATTATTCTGCAAACAGGAGGAGGCTGAGCTCCCCTGCACGATACACCTCGAAACCCTCTCAGGTCCCGGCGGCGCGCAGCGCCGTCCTAAGTACTTGGTCGGGTTCGAGAGAGGCGCAATCGCCCGGAGATAGGCGAGTAGACGCTTTCAGTGCGAACACCCGTGCTCCCAACTGAGCTTGCCGCTGCCGACAGAGGCCCGGGAGCGTGCTGTCGTGGCATTGCCGGCGGGAAACAACACGCGCCACCTACGGTGACCGGCAGCTCCAACGCCAGCGCCACAGAAGGGCAAAGCCCCACTTGGGTGCAGAAGCGAACTCTCCCAGCACAGCGCACGCGCCAACACGTCCGCAGAGCTGCGATACAAACCACCTGCGAGAACCGCTGGGGGCGACCGAGCAGCAGACGGCGTCGCGACGCCGAGTGCCGGGCGGCGGCGCATCCTCAACGCACACAGTCCGCAATCGGACCAGCACACTGCAGATGTCCACCGCGCTTCGCACCGGGCTCGGCAGAACCCACTTTGGCCGCCTGGCGCCGCGCGCAGGGTGCGCCGGCGCATAGCTGGGACGCCAGCCGGGCCCGTCGGCCGGCGCTCCTGCCACTGGGCGCCCCCCACCAGCCGGCTGTAGTGCGTGCGCTCACGCAGCGCGCGGCCAGCACGCCGGGCGGCCCCCCCTCACCGGCCGGGGACTGTCCCGCCAAGCCACAGCCTCGTATCGCTTCATACCCACATGGCCAACTCAGGTTCGGGGGCATGGCGGGTACCGCCGAAACAACCGGTTCACAGATGTACCGATCGTCGCTATCACCGATGCACCTGCAGCGCGAACAACCGCTCAACAACTGATTTCCAGTTCATTTGCGGATCTTTGGCAGCAAACGTATACGTCAATCTACATTTGCGAAATCTACGATTCTGGCATGCCTGCATGTTATGTGTCACGACACGCTACATCAGCCCACATACACACTGCGGCATGTACACGAGAGAACACGTGGAAGATGGTCCGCGCACGTGTGCAATGTCCCTTGCGCGGTCGACTGTCAACCGGCCTCTGTAGCATGTCGCAGATGTGGAACGCGGTCCACCGTGCTATCATGTTGTGTGGGGCAATACGATTAAATAGGAAAACCCTCGTCGCTACATCAACAGACGGCTCACGCTGATTCCCGGCAGAGGGAGGAGGGGGGGGGGGGCCAACATGCAATACTTTCGTCCGTACCTACTTACCACATGTCTGTACGGCGTACAACAGTGCAATCTCGCTGTAATGGGGAGACGAGACAAGTAGCATCGTGCACAACATATGGCCCTTATGATTCGCCATTGTAGGGCGCAGCCGGTGTACGGTCAAGCATGTGCCACATTATGTCACTCAGTACGTAACGACGGATGATCAGTGTGGGTTACGCGTACATCAGCGGACAGTCCACACAGGCCGTACCACAACGTACACTGACTGCATCGACAACCGAATGCAACTGAACAGCTGCAAGGCTCATTTCACAAACAAACGCCTGACCGACCAGCTTGGAAGGGCAGGAGGGGAGGGCGATATTCGTTCTGTAGCGGTACACCCTTCCAGTGGTTAGCGGGACTGTGTAGAAAGTACGCAACACTCGAAAGACCTTTATGTGAGGGTACGCACCATGGCATCAAGAAATACACATGACACCAGAGGATCCAAGCAGTGAACTATGTTCAGAGGGTTGCTGTTAGGCAAAGCTACATTCCTGTGACGTTACATGTGACAGTTAAGGTGCAGTGTAAGTTAGGTTAAGGTGCAGTGTAAGTTAGGTTAAGGTGCAGTGTAAGTTAGGTTAAGGTGCAGTGTAAGTTAGGTTAAGGTGCAGTGTAAGTTAGGTTAAGGTGCAGTGTAAGTTAGGTTAAGGTGCAGTGTAAGTTAGGTTAAGGTGCAGTGTAAGTTAGGTTAAGGTGCAGTGTAAGTTAGGTTAAGGTGCAGTGTAACTTAGGTTAAGGTGCAGTGTAACTTAGGTTAAGGTGCAGTGTAACTTAGGTTAAGGTGCAGTGTAACTTAGATTAAGGTGCAGTGTAACTTAGGTTAAGGTGCAGTGTAAGTTAGGTTAAGGTGCAGTGTAACTTAGGTTAAGGTGCAGTGTAACTTAGGTTAAGGTGCAGTGTAAGTTAGGTTAAGGTGCAGTGTAACTTAGGTTAAGGTGCAGTGTAAGTTAGGTTAAGGTGCAGCGTAACTTAGGTTAAGGTGCAGCGTAACTTAGGTTAAGGTGCAGCGTAACTTAGGTTAAGGTGCAGCGTAACTTAGGTTAAGGTGCAGCGTAACTTAGGTTAAGGTGCAGCGTAACTTAGGTTAAGGTGCAGCGTAACTT
>NW_026062036.1:117500-122500 GCF_023897955.1 Schistocerca gregaria | reverse complement strand
TTCCTCGTTCATGGGGAACAATTGCAAGCCCCAATCCCTAGCACGAAGGAGGTTCAGCGGGTTACCCCGACCTTTCGGCCTAGGAAGACACGCTGATTCCTTCAGTGTAGCGCGCGTGCGGCCCAGAACATCTAAGGGCATCACAGACCTGTTATTGCTCAATCTCGTGCGGCTAGAAGCCGCCTGTCCCTCTAAGAAGAAAAGTAATCGCTGACAGCACGAAGGATGTCACGCGACTAGTTAGCAGGCTAGAGTCTCGTTCGTTATCGGAATTAACCAGACAAATCGCTCCACCAACTAAGAACGGCCATGCACCACCACCCACCGAATCAAGAAAGAGCTATCAATCTGTCAATCCTTCCGGTGTCCGGGCCTGGTGAGGTTTCCCGTGTTGAGTCAAATTAAGCCGCAGGCTCCACTCCTGGTGGTGCCCTTCCGTCAATTCCTTTAAGTTTCAGCTTTGCAACCATACTTCCCCCGGAACCCAAAAGCTTTGGTTTCCCGGAGGCTGCCCGCCGAGTCATCGGAGGAACTGCGGCGGATCGCTGGCTGGCATCGTTTATGGTTAGAACTAGGGCGGTATCTGATCGCCTTCGAACCTCTAACTTTCGTTCTTGATTAATGAAAACATACTTGGCAAATGCTTACGCTTCTGTTCGTCTTGCGACGATCCAAGAATTTCACCTCTAACGTCGCAATACGAATGCCCCCGCCTGTCCCTATTAATCATTACCTCGGGTTCCGAAAACCAACAAAATAGAACCGAGGTCCTATTCCATTATTCCATGCACACAGTATTCAGGCGGGCTTGCCTGCTTTAAGCACTCTAATTTGTTCAAAGTAAACGTGCCGGCCCACCGAGACACTCAACTAAGAGCACCCTGGTAGGATTTCAACGGGGTCCGCCTCGGGACGCGCAAGCACGCCTTCGGCTCGCCCCACCGGCAGGACGTCCCACGATACATGCCAGTTAAACACCGACGGGCGGTGAACCAACAGCGTGGGACACAAATCCAACTACGAGCTTTTTAACCGCAACAACTTTAATATACGCTATTGGAGCTGGAATTACCGCGGCTGCTGGCACCAGACTTGCCCTCCAATAGATACTCGTTAAAGGATTTAAAGTGTACTCATTCCGATTACGGGGCCTCGGATGAGTCCCGTATCGTTATTTTTCGTCACTACCTCCCCGTGCCGGGAGTGGGTAATTTGCGCGCCTGCTGCCTTCCTTGGATGTGGTAGCCGTTTCTCAGGCTCCCTCTCCGGAATCGAACCCTGATTCCCCGTTACCCGTTACAACCATGGTAGGCGCAGAACCTACCATCGACAGTTGATAAGGCAGACATTTGAAAGATGCGTCGCCGGTACGAGGACCGTGCGATCAGCCCAAAGTTATTCAGAGTCACCAAGGCAAACGGACCAGACGAGCCAATCCGATTGGTTTTGATCTAATAAAAGCGTCCCTTCCATCTCTGGTCGGGACTCTGTTTGCATGTATTAGCTCTAGAATTACCACAGTTATCCAAGTAACGTGGGTACGATCTAAGGAACCATAACTGATTTAATGAGCCATTCGCGGTTTCACCTTAATGCGGCTTGTACTGAGACATGCATGGCTTAATCTTTGAGACAAGCATATGACTACTGGCAGGATCAACCAGGGAGCTGCGTCAACGAGAGCTGAGCAGCCGGCCGCCCGGGAGTGTGTCCCGAGGGCCCGCGCGAACACGCAAGCGTCCGCTCAATTATTCTGCAAACAGGAGGAGGCTGAGCTCCCCTGCACGATACACCTCGAAACCCTCTCAGGTCCCGGCGGCGCGCAGCGCCGTCCTAAGTACTTGGTCGGGTTCGAGAGAGGCGCAATCGCCCGGAGATAGGCGAGTAGACGCTTTCAGTGCGAACACCCGTGCTCCCAACTGAGCTTGCCGCTGCCGACAGAGGCCCGGGAGCGTGCTGTCGTGGCATTGCCGGCGGGAAACAACACGCGCCACCTACGGTGACCGGCAGCTCCAACGCCAGCGCCACAGAAGGGCAAAGCCCCACTTGGGTGCAGAAGCGAACTCTCCCAGCACAGCGCACGCGCCAACACGTCCGCAGAGCTGCGATACAAACCACCTGCGAGAACCGCTGGGGGCGACCGAGCAGCAGACGGCGTCGCGACGCCGAGTGCCGGGCGGCGGCGCATCCTCAACGCACACAGTCCGCAATCGGACCAGCACACTGCAGATGTCCACCGCGCTTCGCACCGGGCTCGGCAGAACCCACTTTGGCCGCCTGGCGCCGCGCGCAGGGTGCGCCGGCGCATAGCTGGGACGCCAGCCGGGCCCGTCGGCCGGCGCTCCTGCCACTGGGCGCCCCCCACCAGCCGGCTGTAGTGCGTGCGCTCACGCAGCGCGCGGCCAGCACGCCGGGCGGCCCCCCCTCACCGGCCGGGGACTGTCCCGCCAAGCCACAGCCTCGTATCGCTTCATACCCACATGGCCAACTCAGGTTCGGGGGCATGGCGGGTACCGCCGAAACAACCGGTTCACAGATGTACCGATCGTCGCTATCACCGATGCACCTGCAGCGCGAACAACCGCTCAACAACTGATTTCCAGTTCATTTGCGGATCTTTGGCAGCAAACGTATACGTCAATCTACATTTGCGAAATCTACGATTCTGGCATGCCTGCATGTTATGTGTCACGACACGCTACATCAGCCCACATACACACTGCGGCATGTACACGAGAGAACACGTGGAAGATGGTCCGCGCATGTGTGCAATGTCCCTTGCGCGGTCGACTGTCAACCGGCCTCTGTAGCATGTCGCAGATGTGGAACGCGGTCCACCGTGCTATCATGTTGTGTGGGGCAATACGATTAAATAGGAAAACCCTCGTCGCTACATCAACAGACGGCTCACGCTGATTCCCGGCAGAGGGAGGAGGGGGGGGGGGGGGGCCAACATGCAATACTTTCGTCCGTACCTACTTACCACATGTCTGTACGGCGTACAACAGTGCAATCTCGCTGTAATGGGGAGACGAGACAAGTAGCATCGTGCACAACATATGGCCCTTATGATTCGCCATTGTAGGGCGCAGCCGGTGTACGGTCAAGCATGTGCCACATTATGTCACTCAGTACGTAACGACGGATGATCAGTGTGGGTTACGCGTACATCAGCGGACAGTCCACACAGGCCGTACCACAACGTACACTGACTGCATCGACAACCGAATGCAACTGAACAGCTGCAAGGCTCATTTCACAAACAAACGCCTGACCGACCAGCTTGGAAGGGCAGGAGGGGAGGGCGATATTCGTTCTGTAGCGGTACACCCTTCCAGTGGTTAGCGGGACTGTGTAGAAAGTACGCAACACTCGAAAGACCTTTATGTGAGGGTACGCACCATGGCATCAAGAAATACACATGACACCAGAGGATCCAAGCAGTGAACTATGTTCAGAGGGTTGCTGTTAGGCAAAGCTACATTCCTGTGACGTTACATGTGACAGTTAAGGTGCAGTGTAAGTTAGGTTAAGGTGCAGTGTAAGTTAGGTTAAGGTGCAGTGTAAGTTAGGTTAAGGTGCAGTGTAAGTTAGGTTAAGGTGCAGTGTAAGTTAGGTTAAGGTGCAGTGTAAGTTAGGTTAAGGTGCAGTGTAAGTTAGGTTAAGGTGCAGTGTAAGTTAGGTTAAGGTGCAGTGTAAGTTAGGTTAAGGTGCAGTGTAAGTTAGGTTAAGGTGCAGTGTAAGTTAGGTTAAGGTGCAGTGTAAGTTAGGTTAAGGTGCAGTGTAAGTTAGGTTAAGGTGCAGTGTAACTTAGGTTAAGGTGCAGTGTAACTTAGGTTAAGGTGCAGTGTAACTTAGGTTAAGGTGCAGTGTAACTTAGGTTAAGGTGCAGTGTAACTTAGGTTAAGGTGCAGTGTAACTTAGGTTAAGGTGCAGTGTAAGTTAGGTTAAGGTGCAGTGTAACTTAGGTTAAGGTGCAGTGTAACTTAGGTTAAGGTGCAGTGTAAGTTAGGTTAAGGTGCAGTGTAACTTAGGTTAAGGTGCAGTGTAAGTTAGGTTAAGGTGCAGCGTAACTTATGTTAAGGTGCAGCGTAACTTAGGTTAAGGTGCAGCGTAACTTAGGTTAAGGTGCAGCGTAACTTAGGTTAAGGTGCAGCGTAACTTAGGTTAAGGTGCAGCGTAACTTAGGTTAAGGTGCAGCGTGGGTTAGGTTAGGGGCCAACGTGGGTTAGGTTAGGGGCCAACGTGGGTTAGGTTAGGGGCCAACGTGGGTTAGGTTAGGGGCCAACGTGGGTTAGGTTAGGGGCCAACGTGGGTTAGGTTAGGGGCCAACGTGGGTTAGGTTAGGGGCCAACGTGGGTTAGGTTAGGGGCCAACGTGGGTTAGGTTAGGGGCCAACGTGGGTTAGGTTAGGGGCCAACGTGGGTTAGGTTAGGGGCCAACGTGGGTTAGGTTAAGGGCCAACGTGGGTTAGGTTAAGGGCCAACGTGGGTTAGGTTAAGGGCCAACGTGGGTTAGGTTAAGGGCCAACGTGGGTTAGGTTAAGGGCCAACGTGGGTTAGGTTAAGGGCCAACGTGGGTTAGGTTAAGGGCCAACGTGGGTTAGGTTAAGGGCCAACGTGGGTTAGGTTAAGGGCCAACGTGGGTTAGGTTAAGGGCCAACGTGGGTTAGGTTAAGGGCCAACGTGGGTTAGGTTGCCAGAGATGTGTCAAATCAGGATGTACGTTTGGCTGGTGTCAGGTGGTGGGTTGGTTCGATGCCTTTATAAGGGGTGTGGCCAAAGGGTATTTTATTACTTGTACCTTTTGTGTTGTGGCGTGGCGTTGCGTCCTGTGTTGATACTGGGTGGACCACTGTGGGTGTTGCTGGCTGATTTGAGCTGCGTTGTTTGCGGGTGATGTGAGACATTCTGTCTTATTAGTGGACGTGACGTTCCTCTTGTCGTTGTTTGGATAGTGTCCTGTGGCAGCGAGGATAAAATGGATGTTGTTGAACGATA
>NW_026062036.1:105000-107500 GCF_023897955.1 Schistocerca gregaria | reverse complement strand
CAAGAAATACACATGACACCAGAGGATCCAAGCAGTGAACTATGTTCAGAGGGTTGCTGTTAGGCAAAGCTACATTCCTGTGACGTTACATGTGACAGTTAAGGTGCAGTGTAAGTTAGGTTAAGGTGCAGTGTAAGTTAGGTTAAGGTGCAGTGTAAGTTAGGTTAAGGTGCAGTGTAAGTTAGGTTAAGGTGCAGTGTAAGTTAGGTTAAGGTGCAGTGTAAGTTAGGTTAAGGTGCAGTGTAAGTTAGGTTAAGGTGCAGTGTAAGTTAGGTTAAGGTGCAGTGTAAGTTAGGTTAAGGTGCAGTGTAAGTTAGGTTAAGGTGCAGTGTAAGTTAGGTTAAGGTGCAGTGTAAGTTAGGTTAAGGTGCAGTGTAAGTTAGGTTAAGGTGCAGTGTAAGTTAGGTTAAGGTGCAGTGTAACTTAGGTTAAGGTGCAGTGTAACTTAGGTTAAGGTGCAGTGTAACTTAGGTTAAGGTGCAGTGTAACTTAGGTTAAGGTGCAGTGTAACTTAGGTTAAGGTGCAGTGTAAGTTAGGTTAAGGTGCAGTGTAAGTTAGGTTAAGGTGCAGTGTAACTTAGGTTAAGGTGCAGTGTAACTTAGGTTAAGGTGCAGTGTAACTTAGGTTAAGGTGCAGTGTAAGTTAGGTTAAGGTGCAGCGTAACTTAGGTTAAGGTGCAGCGTAACTTAGGTTAAGGTGCAGCGTAACTTAGGTTAAGGTGCAGCGTAACTTAGGTTAAGGTGCAGCGTAACTTAGGTTAAGGTGCAGCGTAACTTAGGTTAAGGTGCAGCGTAACTTAGGTTAAGGTGCAGCGTGGGTTAGGTTAGGGGCCAACGTGGGTTAGGTTAGGGGCCAACGTGGGTTAGGTTAGGGGCCAACGTGGGTTAGGTTAGGGGCCAACGTGGGTTAGGTTAGGGGCCAACGTGGGTTAGGTTAGGGGCCAACGTGGGTTAGGTTAGGGGCCAACGTGGGTTAGGTTAGGGGCCAACGTGGGTTAGGTTAGGGGCCAACGTGGGTTAGGTTAGGGGCCAACGTGGGTTAGGTTAGGGGCCAACGTGGGTTAGGTTAGGGGCCAACGTGGGTTAGGTTAGGGGCCAACGTGGGTTAGGTTAGGGGCCAACGTGGGTTAGGTTAGGGGCCAACGTGGGTTAGGTTAAGGGCCAACGTGGGTTAGGTTAAGGGCCAACGTGGGTTAGGTTAAGGGCCAACGTGGGTTAGGTTAAGGGCCAACGTGGGTTAGGTTAAGGGCCAACGTGGGTTAGGTTAAGGGCCAACGTGGGTTAGGTTAAGGGCCAACGTGGGTTAGGTTAAGGGCCAACGTGGGTTAGGTTAAGGGCCAACGTGGGTTAGGTTAAGGGCCAACGTGGGTTAGGTTAAGGGCCAACGTGGGTTAGGTTAAGGGCCAACGTGGGTTAGGTTAAGGGCCAACGTGGGTTAGGTTAAGGGCCAACGTGGGTTAGGTTGCCAGAGATGTGTCAAATCAGGATGTACGTTTGGCTGGTGTCAGGTGGTGGGTTGGTTCGATGCCTTTATAAGGGGTGTGGCCAAAGGGTATTTTATTACTTGTACCTTTTGTGTTGTGGCGTGGCGTTGCGTCCTGTGTTGATACTGGGTGGACCACTGTGGGTGTTGCTGGCTGATTTGAGCTGCGTTGTTTGCGGGTGATGTGAGACATTCTGTCTTATTAGTGGACGTGACGTTCCTCTTGTCGTTGTTTGGATAGTGTCCTGTGGCAGCGAGGATAAAATGGATGTTGTTGAACGATAGTGCTTTGGTGCTTTCGCTTTGTTACACACAGAGTGGACTGTGAGATAGGGTGACTGGGTCGAGTGCGGTTCACACTGTCCTCCCCAGTTTACAGTATGTATCATCTATGTATGTGGTCCTGCATCATTTACTAAGGAGGGACGTCAGACGACTGAAATATTAGTTATGTACTGATGTAAAGCAGAATGCTTACCTTCCACCAGTGGGCGAGTATCGACTCTGCCCCAGAGTTGCCACCGCAGGAAGAGGTGTCGGAAACACTACCCGCACACCGTCACCACTGTGCGGGGGGACGGACCCTCTATATCCTCAGCGGCGCACTCTTTGCCACCGAGCGTCACGTCTCGCGGCCCGCCGTCCAGAGCATGTATTGGGACAGCGGGACTTTGGCTTTTGGGAGATAACTCTTCATGAAGTGGAAGATATAGGGGTGGACTGCAATGTACGATTGCGGGAAAAGTCCGCCGTACATCCGCTCGAGTTGCGAGTCGGGCGGTGGGGGTGGCGCATTCACAGGTGCGGCTGGAGTGACCGTCGGTCCACCACTTTTGACTCGATTTGCGTCACCTGCGGTGAAGAGGGGGTGCAGCAGGCGTTTTACTCTGGGTCGTCAAGCGGGCGCTGTAGGCGACATCGACATCATAGTCGGCCGGCCGTCTCATAGAGGGCGGTATCGTCGTCGGAAGCAGCGTCATCTTCCGAGGGACGGACCAGTAGGTGGCCGTGTTCTGC
>NW_026062036.1:87500-97500 GCF_023897955.1 Schistocerca gregaria | reverse complement strand
TAATATTAATACATTTATTATTGTTTCATGCAGCATGCTACAAAATATGATGTGCTACAGGTTACTACAACAATGGGCATTATACTATATATCCCTACTACTTAAGAAACTATTACTATCACTAATTTCTAATTTCTACACCTGCAGCGTCACATATGTGCCAGTAGAATATATAAACCTACTTTGCAAGCCTTGCTCTTCGGGCTAACCCCAAAGAGCTTGCCCCCGGCACTGGGCTGGCCAAGATGTTAACTCGCTGCAGTTCCATAACCTAACATAATATCCTATTCTAAGTCCTACAGAGCTAACTTATCCTAAGTCAAATCTGGTGCATCTCTAAGTCGGTGAGATTAACCCCTCCTCCCCCTAATCCTGCGCGCGGCGGATCCCAACTGTGATGTGAAGTCGGCCAGTCCGCGCGCTGGCGGTATGGGAAAAGGGATCTAGACAATATCGGTGTTCATTTTCAAATTCTTAGTTAATCTCCCTCAGATATTCATTTAACACTTTCCGTGATACCTCGTTGGCCAGAGTATTAATCATCTGAAAAGTGTCTTCACGTCTGAGGAGTTGATACGTGTCATGGTTCGGTAGTCCGTCTCGAAGTGTAGTCGCTACATCATTGAAGAGAGGGCACTCGTAAATCACATGATCCGGAGTGCCTTCCGGCGCGCCACAGTCACACGCTGGCGTAGCCCTCTTCCCAAACCGACATAAGTATGTCGGGTAGGGTCCATGACCAGTGAGAAAATGGATCAGTCCCCGTGTTGGCTGAAAGTACTTCATTTCTAAGCGCTCCCTCACGTTCGGCAAGAACTGAAAGGTTCTGCGACCGGTTTCTTCTGTCTCCCAGGACCCCTGCCAAAGTTCTTCCCCCCTTCTTCTAATCCCCCTTTTGTCCTCTACCCTCACACCCATGATTTCTTCTATTTTCCCCTGGTTCCCTTTTTTTGCCCAATACCAGGCTGCTTGCTCCCTAATCTTGATATCAAGTGGGCAGAGCCCCATTATGACTAATAGGGCCCCTCCTGGAGATGTTCTATAAGCGCCCACAGATCTTAGAACCATGCTTCTCTGAACCCTTCTCACTGCCATGGCGGGCACAACCCTCGTGAGTCTGTGCGCCCAGACCCCGGAGCCGTAACCCACTACTGAAATTAGGATGCTATTGTGATAGAGTTTAATGAGATGTGGAGGTAGGTGAAATCTTTTATGTCCTATGGAAATGAGGTTGTTTAATATTTGCAGAGCTTTTTGGGTTACAGTTTCAATGTGTTTTCCGAAGTTCCATTTCTCATCAATGATGACTCCTAGGTAACGTGTGTCTCGTCTTCGCAGTACCGGTGTGCCGTCAATTCTGACCGTAGGGTTCCTGATTAGTTGTCCTTTAAGTAGTAAGTATGTCGATTTGCTTGGTGATATGGTCATTTTCGTGGTGTGGCACCACTGTAGGAGTCTGTCTAACGCTCTCTCTATTTTAGGTTCTATGTCCTCTCGGCTACGGCCACCGACCATCAGGAGGAGGTCATCAGCGTAGGCTATCACCTCTAGCACATCCTCACTTCGTTGCAGGCTGTCTAGTAATGGCTCCATGTGGATGTCCCAAAAGAGCGGCCCTAGGACCGATCCTTGGGGACATCCTTTCGTGACAGCTTTCCCTACCCTTTCGCTAGGGGATGATAGCCAGACCTCCCGATCCTCACAGTAGCTCCTCAGGCAGCCATATAGCGGCCCTGGACACTCCTTCTCCCGCAAGCAGGAGAAGAGCGAGGGCCACCACAGGTTGTCGAAGGCGCCACTGATGTCCACCATGATGCCCACCACGTATTTGTGCGGGGTTGAGCCACAGACCTCGGCCGCCAGGGCGATTGCATCAGATGCCGACCGCCCCGGCCTGAAACCGAATTGCCTACTGCTCATCCCGCACAATACTCTATGTGCTGCCAGTCTGTCAGCCAGCAGTTTTTCCAAGATTTTTCCAAACAAATCTAACAGGCAGATCGGCCTGTACGACTTTACTTCTGCAGGATCCTTGTCCGGTCCCTTCTTAATGATGACGACGTTCCCAGTTTTCCACCTTCTTGGGAACTGTTGTTGCCTCAGGCACTCATTATAGAGGTGGGTAAGCGGGGCAACCAGCTGGGGTGTCAGGAATTGCACCACCTCCGCCACAATGCCGTCTGGCCCAGGAGCTTTGCCTCTTTTAAGTTGCTTTATGTGGGTCGCCACCTCCTCTTCTGAGAAGGGGTAGACCGCCGTGTCATTATTATATATTTCACGGTCTTGTTCTCGCAATTGCCGTTGTCCCTCTGTCTCCCCATCCGCATTGTCATCAGGCAGCAGGGACCGGAGGAGGACCCCAGCAGTCTCCTGCCAGGACTCCGTCATCCTGTCCCCGTGCCTGACTGTAGATAGCTCCATAGGAGAGCGGATTTTCTCCCTGACTAATTTATAGGGGAGTCCCCATGGATCCAGAGCTAGCTGGCTGAGCACATAGTGTTCCCAGCTTCGCCTTCTGACTTCACGTAGTTCACTCTGGAACCTCTGTTTTGCCTCCCTGTACTGCAATTGCCACCTTTGTCTCTCCTGCCAGACGACACTGCGCTGGTAGTGCCTCCTTAGCCTCCTGACAGATTGGCGTAGATCTTCCAATTCAGGCGACCACGGTGACGGAGAAGCCGCCATGGCCTTCCTCCTGATCGGTACAGCAGCCCTCACCGCCCTGGTTACTGCAGTTACTAGTTCATCTGCTCTGTTGTCTACGTTTATGTCTTGTTGTATGTCATCTTCCGGTAATGGAGGAATGTCGCACTCCCTCGCCAGGCGTTCCCAGTCAGCTTTCCTGTAGTTAAATTGTATTTCCCATCCCATGGCCCAGCGGCACTCTCTCTCCCCTACTGTGAAAGTTATTAAGTTATGGTCGCTAGTGGTGGCGTTTCCTACTACTTTCCAATTTTGAATGATGTTTGTTACATTTGGTGTCACGAGAGTGACATCAATATTTGTACCCTGCCCTCCTCCTGCCGTGTAGGTAGGAGGATTACCAGGCCTGTTGGCCACCACGAGTTGCGACGCCATAATGTATTCTTCCACCTTTTCTCCATTTGCGTCTCTTGTGCCACTGAACCATAGGGGGGACTTGGCATTAATATCAGCTGTTATTACAATTTTCCTTCCCCGCAACGCCGTGGTCACCCTCATCAGGTGGTCTAGGTGTATTTCAATGTCATCTCCATACTGGAAATACATATTAATGATGGTGATGATTCCTGCTGGAGATTGGAGCTCCACGACGTTGCAATGGGGAGTTGTAAACTGAGAGAGTGTGGTTACTCTCACGAGTTTGTTTGTAATTATAATTGCCGCCCTTGGGTCTTCTCCTCTGCTTATTACTTGCCATGTGGCGGCAGCAAATGCGACTTTCCCAGCTTGGGAGTACGGCTCCTGCAGACAGAGCACATCCAATCTCCTCTCCTCCACCTCCCTTCGGAGTTCCTGCATCACAAGTCGACTATTATGAGCGTTTAGTTGTCCTATGTTTATTTTGGTCATTATGGAAAGTAGGTGTGTACTCGGTCATGTGGCCAGGTCTTAGTCCAGTCGAACGCAATTCGTCCGTTCGCCAAAACTGCCTGTTCATAGATGTCATTTAGGTCGAATTTCTCGCCCCTTCTTTCAAACACCTTTCTTAACAAGTCTCGCAGGGCTCCAAAGTCAGTGGGGAGATTCACTGATTTTAGTTGAATTCTGTCCACAGCCTCCATCACCGAGAAGGTTATCTTTCGTCCCTCTTCGTGTCCTACACGAACCACATGTCTCAGGGCAGTGGTCAGGGTAGCCGGCTGCTCAAGTCTTGCTAGTTGCATGGTGTACTCCAAGTTGGGGTACACTCTTACAGGGTCCACAGGTGGTAGTCTAACTACTGGAGTACCCTGTGTGGGAGAACTTGTACTAGAGCTACTGGTTATCAAGTTTTCCTGTATCGGTTGAATGACCTTTTTCTGCTCCTTTCTGGAAACTGCCACAGCCACAGGATGCCCTTGCCGTTTCTGGTGTTCTGTCGGCTCTGCTCCCCGGCTTTCGGAGGAGGGAGCTGCAGCTATGGGGGGATCTGTCTGTATTGCCATATTTATCATATAGATCTCAGTCTGTGTGGCTCTATTTTCAGTTTTCTTGGTGCTCGTAAGCGACCTTAAGAACAACTTAAACTTGTTAGCCCTCATAGCATCCCTCCTCCTTTTGCTCGGGGACTTATGTTTCGGCATCCTGTTCAGTATGCCGGGCTCACCCATAATCAATCCTGGAAATCAGTCTTTGTTCAAGCATCCTGTATGTTGGGCAGTTTCGACCTGTGGCTCCGCATGATTTCTTGCCTCGGTTCCTGCATGGTATGCAGATTGCTGCTGCCTTGCAGTCTTTACGGTTGTGACCGTTCTCTCCACATTTTGTGCAGGCCGACTCCCTGGTGCACAGCCTGAGAATGTGGTCCAAGTCGCCACAGTTGTGGCAACGAGGTACCACGACATAGTCCCTGGTGTTGATGGCATGGAAGCCAACATATATTTTGCCCATTGTCGTAATGCTTTTCCACATCCGCGCTGTAACCTCAGCGACGTGATGTACCACATCTCGACCCCGTGGACCTGTCTTGAATCTGAGTTTAAAGCAGTCTTTGAACTCTTCTTCACTCAGATGCTCAAAGTTTTGTTTCCTGATTGTGTCGCATAACTCTTCATTGGTCATTACAGTTGGAACGTCGTACAGAATCACGAGAGGGTTCCTTTTCCTTGGAGGCTCACACTTAATTACTGAATTTAATTTGTGGTTGTTCAATATTTTTTCTTTATCCTCTTCGGATGCGACTTCCACTATTACTGAATTCTTGCTGGGTTTGATTCTTTTGATCTTTATTTTCTCTTTTACAGGGTCCACAGTAGTCGTGAATAGCTCCTGGATTCTTTTGACACTTGTGTCTTGGCCCGGCAGGGTCCTCAAGAAAACTGCCGTATCTGGCCTCTTAGTCACTTTATCTATGGTATCTCTAGTCGTTTTGGGCTTCGTGGGAGCTTGCGCTGCCACGGCAGCCCAGGTTTTAACTGGTTGTTTCCTCAATCGATTGTTTTCCTTCTCTAATTCTTCCACCCTTCCTTCCAACTTTGCGTGGGCAATGGCCCATGCAGCCAGTTCATTTTTAATTGTTGAGAGTCCTGCTTGACTTATCTTCCCGTTTTTAATGTTTTGCTCCATGAGCAACGTGATTCGTGCTAATCTCTGCGTCACAGTTTCATTTTCGGCCTGTCCCGACTCATCCTGAGGAGAGGGATCAGGCGGCGCAAAAGAAGCCCGTTGAGGCGCACTCGAGTCACTCGTATCGGTTGTCGCCATGATTATACGAGTGATAAAAGAAAGATGGGAGCCCGTCTCTTGCCCCGGACCGGCTCCTCTGGCATGGGGGGGGACTTCTTGCAGCTCGCCCACCGACCTCGCCCCAAGGTCAAGGGCACTCCCGAGCTGCCGGGTTCAGCGCGCCGTCGCCAGCGCACTGGTCCCCATCGATGGCTCCGTCATCGGCGATTTCACGCGACGCTCCTCGGCAACTGCACCCCGCACTCCGGAGAGGCGGATGCACCTCTCGCCCTTCGCCGCCTACTAGCCCGAGTTTCCACCTTACGGCCAAGGACCCACTCCTACTCAGGTGGCGGGCCGGTCCCCCAGACGTTCGGCGGTCTGGACCCAGTTAACCTGGCCCAGGCGATGTCACCACCTCCTGGGTTTGGCAGAACACGCCCCGGTTACCCAGGGGCGCGGCGAGGCACCCTTGCCGACTCGCGCCGCGATCCCACGCCGACAAACGAAGTCGCCGGCATGCAGAGCTCCTGTTGGTCTGGGCCCTGCGAACAGGAAGGGACAGATGTTCGTCCCTTGACACAGCTCCCCCTGTGCCACGCACCCTTCGCTTTCGCATCGGGTTGGGTCGCAGCTCTCCCTTTTGTCGCAAGGCAAAATGCCGAGCTTAACGTCTGGCACCACGGGAAGGCGGAAAGAGCCACTTGGGAAGGAGAGGTTGTAAGAGACACATCACTTCCCCTGTGAGGAGTGCCGCGGCACGCCCGTCTGGAAGCGATACGCCCCAGTGCGAGCCTCCGTGCCTTACGGCGCGCCGGCTACGGGTGGGCCCGCGCCGAACGCGCCGTCGAGCGACCGACCTCACGCCAGACTCGGGACTCTGTTTGCATGTATTAGCTCTAGAATTACCACAGTTATCCAAGTAACGTGGGTACGATCTAAGGAACCATAACTGATTTAATGAGCCATTCGCGGTTTCACCTTAATGCGGCTTGTACTGAGACATGCATGGCTTAATCTTTGAGACAAGCATATGACTACTGGCAGGATCAACCAGGGAGCTGCGTCAACGAGAGCTGAGCAGCCGGCCGCCCGGGAGTGTGTCCCGAGGGCCCGCGCGAACACGCAAGCGTCCGCTCAATTATTCTGCAAACAGGAGGAGGCTGAGCTCCCCTGCACGATACACCTCGAAACCCTCTCAGGTCCCGGCGGCGCGCAGCGCCGTCCTAAGTACTTGGTCGGGTTCGAGAGAGGCGCAATCGCCCGGAGATAGGCGAGTAGACGCTTTCAGTGCGAACACCCGTGCTCCCAACTGAGCTTGCCGCTGCCGACAGAGGCCCGGGAGCGTGCTGTCGTGGCATTGCCGGCGGGAAACAACACGCGCCACCTACGGTGACCGGCAGCTCCAACGCCAGCCCCACAGAAGGGCAAAGCCCCACTTGGGTGCAGAAGCGAACTCTCCCAGCACAGCGCACGCGCCAACACGTCCGCAGAGCTGCGATACAAACCACCTGCGAGAACCGCTGGGGGCGACCGAGCAGCAGACGGCGTCGCGACGCCGAGTGCCGGGCGGCGGCGCATCCTCAACGCACACAGTCCGCAATCGGACCAGCACACTGCAGATGTCCACCGCGCTTCGCACCGGGCTCGGCAGAACCCACTTTGGCCGCCTGGCGCCGCGCGCAGGGTGCGCCGGCGCATAGCTGGGACGCCAGCCGGGCCCGTCGGCCGGCGCTCCTGCCACTGGGCGCCCCCCACCAGCCGGCTGTAGTGCGTGCGCTCACGCAGCGCGCGGCCAGCACGCCGGGCGGCCCCCCCTCACCGGCCGGGGACTGTCCCGCCAAGCCACAGCCTCGTATCGCTTCATACCCACATGGCCAACTCAGGTTCGGGGGCATGGCGGGTACCGCCGAAACAACCGGTTCACAGATGTACCGATCGTCGCTATCACCGATGCACCTGCAGCGCGAACAACCGCTCAACAACTGATTTCCAGTTCATTTGCGGATCTTTGGCAGCAAACGTATACGTCAATCTACATTTGCGAAATCTACGATTCTGGCATGCCTGCATGTTATGTGTCACGACACGCTACATCAGCCCACATACACACTGCGGCATGTACACGAGAGAACACGTGGAAGATGGTCCGCGCACGTGTGCAATGTCCCTTGCGCGGTCGACTGTCAACCGGCCTCTGTAGCATGTCGCAGATGTGGAACGCGGTCCACCGTGCTACCATGTTGTGTGGGGCAATACGATTAAATAGGAAAACCCTCGTCGCTACATCAACAGACGGCTCACGCTGATTCCCGGCAGAGGGAGGAGGGGGGGGGGGGGGCCAACATGCAATACTTTCGTCCGTACCTACTTACCACATGTCTGTACGGCGTACAACAGTGCAATCTCGCTGTAATGGGGAGACGAGACAAGTAGCATCGTGCACAACATATGGCCCTTATGATTCGCCATTGTAGGGCGCAGCCGGTGTACGGTCAAGCATGTGCCACATTATGTCACTCAGTACGTAACGACGGATGATCAGTGTGGGTTACGCGTACATCAGCGGACAGTCCACACAGGCCGTACCACAACGTACACTGACTGCATCGACAACCGAATGCAACTGAACAGCTGCAAGGCTCATTTCACAAACAAACGCCTGACCGACCAGCTTGGAAGGGCAGGAGGGGAGGGCGATATTCGTTCTGTAGCGGTACACCCTTCCAGTGGTTAGCGGGACTGTGTAGAAAGTACGCAACACTCGAAAGACCTTTATGTGAGGGTACGCACCATGGCATCAAGAAATACACATGACACCAGAGGATCCAAGCAGTGAACTATGTTCAGAGGGTTGCTGTTAGGCAAAGCTACATTCCTGTGACGTTACATGTGACAGTTAAGGTGCAGTGTAAGTTAGGTTAAGGTGCAGTGTAAGTTAGGTTAAGGTGCAGTGTAAGTTAGGTTAAGGTGCAGTGTAAGTTAGGTTAAGGTGCAGTGTAAGTTAGGTTAAGGTGCAGTGTAAGTTAGGTTAAGGTGCAGTGTAAGTTAGGTTAAGGTGCAGTGTAAGTTAGGTTAAGGTGCAGTGTAAGTTAGGTTAAGGTGCAGTGTAAGTTAGGTTAAGGTGCAGTGTAAGTTAGGTTAAGGTGCAGTGTAAGTTAGGTTAAGGTGCAGTGTAACTTAGGTTAAGGTGCAGTGTAACTTAGGTTAAGGTGCAGTGTAACTTAGGTTAAGGTGCAGTGTAACTTAGGTTAAGGTGCAGTGTAACTTAGGTTAAGGTGCAGTGTAACTTAGGTTAAGGTGCAGTGTAAGTTAGGTTAAGGTGCAGTGTAACTTAGGTTAAGGTGCAGTGTAACTTAGGTTAAGGTGCAGTGTAAGTTAGGTTAAGGTGCAGTGTAACTTAGGTTAAGGTGCAGTGTAAGTTAGGTTAAGGTGCAGCGTAACTTAGGTTAAGGTGCAGCGTAACTTAGGTTAAGGTGCAGCGTAACTTAGGTTAAGGTGCAGCGTAACTTAGGTTAAGGTGCAGCGTAACTTAGGTTAAGGTGCAGCGTGGGTTAGGTTAGGGGCCAACGTGGGTTAGGTTAGGGGCCAACGTGGGTTAGGTTAGGGGCCAACGTGGGTTAGGTTAGGGGCCAACGTGGGTTAGGTTAGGGGCCAACGTGGGTTAGGTTAGGGGCCAACGTGGGTTAGGTTAGGGGCCAACGTGGGTTAGGTTAGGGGCCAACGTGGGTTAGGTTAGGGGCCAACGTGGGTTAGGTTAGGGGCCAACGTGGGTTAGGTTAGGGGCCAACGTGGGTTAGGTTAGGGGCCAACGTGGGTTAGGTTAGGGGCCAACGTGGGTTAGGTTAGGGGCCAACGTGGGTTAGGTTAGGGGCCAACGTGGGTTAGGTTAAGGGCCAACGTGGGTTAGGTTAAGGGCCAACGTGGGTTAGGTTAAGGGCCAACGTGGGTTAGGTTAAGGGCCAACGTGGGTTAGGTTAAGGGCCAACGTGGGTTAGGTTAAGGGCCAACGTGGGTTAGGTTAAGGGCCAACGTGGGTTAGGTTAAGGGCCAACGTGGGTTAGGTTAAGGGCCAACGTGGGTTAGGTTAAGGGCCAACGTGGGTTAGGTTAAGGGCCAACGTGGGTTAGGTTAAGGGCCAACGTGGGTTAGGTTGCCAGAGATGTGTCAAATCAGGATGTACGTTTGGCTGGTGTCAGGTGGTGGGTTGGTTCGATGCCTTTATAAGGGGTGTGGCCAAAGGGTATTTTATTACTTGTACCTTTTGTGTTGTGGCGTGGCGTTGCGTCCTGTGTTGATACTGGGTGGACCACTGTGGGTGTTGCTGGCTGATTTGAGCTGCGTTGTTTGCGGGTGATGTGAGACATTCTGTCTTATTAGTGGACGTGACGTTCCTCTTGTCGTTGTTTGGATAGTGTCCTGTGGCAGCGAGGATAAAATGGATGTTGTTGAACGATAGTGCTTTGGTGCTTTCGCTTTGTTACACACAGAGTGGACTGTGAGATAGGGTGACTGGGTCGAGTGCGGTTCACACTGTCCTCCCCAGTTTACAGTATGTATCATCTATGTATGTGGTCCTGCATCATTTACTAAGGAGGGACGTCAGACGACTGAAATATTAGTTATGTACTGATGTAAAGCAGAATGCTTACCT
>NW_026062036.1:77500-80000 GCF_023897955.1 Schistocerca gregaria | reverse complement strand
TCCAATAGATACTCGTTAAAGGATTTAAAGTGTACTCATTCCGATTACGGGGCCTCGGATGAGTCCCGTATCGTTATTTTTCGTCACTACCTCCCCGTGCCGGGAGTGGGTAATTTGCACGCCTGCTGCCTTCCTTGGATGTGGTAGCCGTTTCTCAGGCTCCCTCTCCGGAATCGAACCCTGATTCCCCGTTACCCGTTACAACCATGGTAGGCGCAGAACCTACCATCGACAGTTGATAAGGCAGACATTTGAAAGATGCGTCGCCGGTACGAGGACCGTGCGATCAGCCCAAAGTTATTCAGAGTCACCAAGGCAAACGGACCAGACGAGCCAATCCGATTGGTTTTGATCTAATAAAAGCGTCCCTTCCATCTCTGGTCGGGACTCTGTTTGCATGTATTAGCTCTAGAATTACCACAGTTATCCAAGTAACGTGGGTACGATCTAAGGAACCATAACTGATTTAATGAGCCATTCGCGGTTTCACCTTAATGCGGCTTGTACTGAGACATGCATGGCTTAATCTTTGAGACAAGCATATGACTACTGGCAGGATCAACCAGGGAGCTGCGTCAACGAGAGCTGAGCAGCCGGCCGCCCGGGAGTGTGTCCCGAGGGCCCGCGCGAACACGCAAGCGTCCGCTCAATTATTCTGCAAACAGGAGGAGGCTGAGCTCCCCTGCACGATACACCTCGAAACCCTCTCAGGTCCCGGCGGCGCGCAGCGCCGTCCTAAGTACTTGGTCGGGTTCGAGAGAGGCGCAATCGCCCGGAGATAGGCGAGTAGACGCTTTCAGTGTGAACACCCGTGCTCCCAACTGAGCTTGCCGCTGCCGACAGAGGCCCGGGAGCGTGCTGTCGTGGCATTGCCGGCGGGAAACAACACGCGCCACCTACGGTGACCGGCAGCTCCAACGCCAGCGCCACAGAAGGGCAAAGCCCCACTTGGGTGCAGAAGCGAACTCTCCCAGCACAGCGCACGCGCCAACACGTCCGCAGAGCTGCGATACAAACCACCTGCGAGAACCGCTGGGGGCGACCGAGCAGCAGACGGCGTCGCGACGCCGAGTGCCGGGCGGCGGCGCATCCTCAACGCACACAGTCCGCAATCGGACCAGCACACTGCAGATGTCCACCGCGCTTCGCACCGGGCTCGGCAGAACCCACTTTGGCCGCCTGGCGCCGCGCGCAGGGTGCGCCGGCGCATAGCTGGGACGCCAGCCGGGCCCGTCGGCCGGCGCTCCTGCCACTGGGCGCCCCCCACCAGCCGGCTGTAGTGCGTGCGCTCACGCAGCGCGCGGCCAGCACGCCGGGCGGCCCCCCCTCACCGGCCGGGGACTGTCCCGCCAAGCCACAGCCTCGTATCGCTTCATACCCACATGGCCAACTCAGGTTCGGGGGCATGGCGGGTACCGCCGAAACAACCGGTTCACAGATGTACCGATCGTCGCTATCACCGATGCACCTGCAGCGCGAACAACCGCTCAACAACTGATTTCCAGTTCATTTGCGGATCTTTGGCAGCAAACGTATACGTCAATCTACATTTGCGAAATCTACGATTCTGGCATGCCTGCATGTTATGTGTCACGACACGCTACATCAGCCCACATACACACTGCGGCATGTACACGAGAGAACACGTGGAAGATGGTCCGCGCACGTGTGCAATGTCCCTTGCGCGGTCGACTGTCAACCGGCCTCTGTAGCATGTCGCAGATGTGGAACGCGGTCCACCGTGCTATCATGTTGTGTGGGGCAATACGATTAAATAGGAAAACCCTCGTCGCTACATCAACAGACGGCTCACGCTGATTCCCGGCAGAGGGAGGAGGGGGGGGGGGGGGGCAACATGCAATACTTTCGTCCGTACCTACTTACCACATGTCTGTACGGCGTACAACAGTGCAATCTCGCTGTAATGGGGAGACGAGACAAGTAGCATCGTGCACAACATATGGCCCTTATGATTCGCCATTGTAGGGCGCAGCCGGTGTACGGTCAAGCATGTGCCACATTATGTCACTCAGTACGTAACGACGGATGATCAGTGTGGGTTACGCGTACATCAGCGGACAGTCCACACAGGCCGTACCACAACGTACACTGACTGCATCGACAACCGAATGCAACTGAACAGCTGCAAGGCTCATTTCACAAACAAACGCCTGACCGACCAGCTTGGAAGGGCAGGAGGGGAGGGCGATATTCGTTCTGTAGCGGTACACCCTTCCAGTGGTTAGCGGGACTGTGTAGAAAGTACGCAACACTCGAAAGACCTTTATGTGAGGGTACGCACCATGGCATCAAGAAATACACATGACACCAGAGGATCCAAGCAGTGAACTATGTTCAGAGGGTTGCTGTTAGGCAAAGCTACATTCCTGTGACGTTACATGTGACAGTTAAGGTGCAGTGTAAGTTAGGTTAAGGTGCAGTGTAAGTTAGGTTAAGGTGCAGTGTAAGTTAGGTTAAGGTGCAGTGTAAGTTAGGTTAA
>NW_026062036.1:70000-72500 GCF_023897955.1 Schistocerca gregaria | reverse complement strand
TAAATTTTCCTTTGTCCTGATAGATTCAGGTCCCATAACCCCCATAAGTTGTTCTCTGGGTTCGTTGTAGAGTGCGCAGGCATAGACTATGTGATTTGAGTCTTCCTCCTCGCCACATGTGCATCTGCCTTCGTCTTCTATTCCCAGCTCATATATTTTCTTTTTCAGGCCGTGGCCTGTCAGAAGACATGTCAGGGAGTATGGTGGAATCATGCCCCCACGCCAGTCTGTCTGCCATAGTTCTACATTTGGTACCCAGCTAAAAGTTTCCCTGCCATTCTGTGTCTTGTTCCACCTTTCCTGCCACTCTTCCTGCAACATACAGTTTATGTGTTTGTTAGCAGTACATCTAGGGTTTTGCCCCATGACAGCTCTTGGAACCTGGAGCCCAGCGACCGAGCCACCCATTCCATGTTTGGTATGGTATAGCAAGGCTGCTTTGACTATCTCCAGATCAAGTGGCATACACCCTGTGAGTACTTGGAGAGCATCAGTTGACACAGTCCGGCAGGCTCTGGTCATCTGCAAAAGAAATGGTCGTTGGATTGAGTCTAGTATGCGTCTGACATACCGGTGCTTCGTCCGATCTGCCCACGCAGCTGCACCATACCTGCAAACGGAGAGACAGAGACCTTGGTATATTAGTTTTAGTGATTTCTTTTGCAGACCCCACTCTGTTCTGGTCACCCTCAGGAGTGCACCTGAGACTTCACCCAGCTTCTTCTGAATGTTCCTCACATGAGGTGTGAACGACAGTCTTTCATCAAGGGTTATTCCTAAATAAGTGAATTCTTGGACAAACTTTATGTTCTTGCCTTCAAATGGTATGGTAGGCGGTCTGTGTCTATCGAAAGTGCCTTTGATGGTCATGGCGACTGTTTTGTGATGTGATATTGCGAGCTTGTTCTGTCTCGTCCACCTGCTGACTTCGCCTAAGGCTGTTTTTGCTCTTTCTTCTATTTGTTTCCTACTTCGTCCCTTTATTATGACTGCCAGGTCGTCTGCGTAGGCCACCTTTGCCCACTGCTCACCCTCCCTCTCGACAACCATCTCATCAAAGACGAGGTTCCAGAGGAATGGACCACAAATGGAGCCTTGTGGACAACCCTTAGTGACCCATTTCTCCACGACACCAGCCTTGCTGCTCACCATCACCTTTCGGTTCCGGAAATAATCTCCCATCAGGTCGTACAAGTTTTGTGGGCATTGCATTTGTCTTAGGCGCCTCATAACGCTGGGCCACCATAGGTTATCAAAGGCGCCTGCTATATCTACAAACACTACAACAACGTACCTCTCCTCACATTGTACGTGGCTTAGTACTTGCCTAATGGCCATCTCTGTTGAAGCACCTTTCCTGAAGCCAAACTGATTTGGGGCCTTCAGGTCCGATTCCTCATATCGTTTCTCGAGACGATTTACAATTAGCCGTTCTAGGACTTTCCCTAGGATGGGGAGAAGGCATATTGGGCGGTAGGATTTTGGTAGATAGGGACAGCGGGAATCTCGTTAATCCATTCATGCGCGTCACTAATTAGATGACGAGGCATTTGGCTACCTTAAGAGAGTCATAGTTACTCCCGCCGTTTACCCGCGCTTGCTTGAATTTCTTCACGTTGACATTCAGAGCACTGGGCAGAAATCACATTGCGTCAACACCCGCTAGGGCCATCGCAATGCTTTGTTTTAATTAGACAGTCGGATTCCCCCAGTCCGTGCCAGTTCTGAGTTGATCGTTGAATGGCGGCCGAAGAGAATCCGCGCACCCGCGCGCCCCCGGAGGAGCACGCTAAGGCGGACGCGGCCTCGCAGCAAGGAAGATCCGTGGGAGGCCAAGGCACGGGACCGAGCTCGGATCCTGCACGCAGGTTGAAGCACCGGGGCGCGAACGCCGCGCAGGCGCGCGCATCCTGCACCGCCGGCCAGCACGAGGCCAACCAACGGCGAGAGCAGACCACGCCCGCGCTAAACGCCCGCACTTACCGGCACCCCTACGGCACTCACCTCGCCCAGGCCCGGCACGTTAGCGCTGACCCACTTCCCGACCAAGCCCGACACGCCCCGATCCTCAGAGCCAATCCTTATCCCGAAGTTACGGATCCAATTTGCCGACTTCCCTTACCTACATTATTCTATCGACTAGAGGCTCTTCACCTTGGAGACCTGCTGCGGATATGGGTACGAACCGGCGCGACACCTCCACGTGGCCCTCTCCCGGATTTTCAAGGTCCGAGGGGAAGATCGGGACACCGCCGCAACTGCGGTGCTCTTCGCGTTCCAAACCCTATCTCCCTGCTAGAGGATTCCAGGGAACTCGAACGCTCATGCAGAAAAGAAAACTCTTCCCCGATCTCCCGACGGCGTCTCCGGGTCCTTTTGGGTTACCCCGACGAGCATCTCTAAAAGAGGGGCCCGACTTGTATCGGTTCCGCTGCCGGGTTCCGGAATAGGAACCGGATTCCCTTTCGCCCAACGGGGGCCAGCACAAAGTGCATCATGC
>NW_026062036.1:62500-65000 GCF_023897955.1 Schistocerca gregaria | reverse complement strand
GGGCGACCGAGCAGCAGACGGCGTCGCGACGCCGAGTGCCGGGCGGCGGCGCATCCTCAACGCACACAGTCCGCAATCGGACCAGCACACTGCAGATGTCCACCGCGCTTCGCACCGGGCTCGGCAGAACCCACTTTGGCCGCCTGGCGCCGCGCGCAGGGTGCGCCGGCGCATAGCTGGGACGCCAGCCGGGCCCGTCGGCCGGCGCTCCTGCCACTGGGCGCCCCCCACCAGCCGGCTGTAGTGCGTGCGCTCACGCAGCGCGCGGCCAGCACGCCGGGCGGCCCCCCCTCACCGGCCGGGGACTGTCCCGCCAAGCCACAGCCTCGTATCGCTTCATACCCACATGGCCAACTCAGGTTCGGGGGCATGGCGGGTACCGCCGAAACAACCGGTTCACAGATGTACCGATCGTCGCTATCACCGATGCACCTGCAGCGCGAACAACCGCTCAACAACTGATTTCCAGTTCATTTGCGGATCTTTGGCAGCAAACGTATACGTCAATCTACATTTGCGAAATCTACGATTCTGGCATGCCTGCATGTTATGTGTCACGACACGCTACATCAGCCCACATACACACTGCGGCATGTACACGAGAGAACACGTGGAAGATGGTCCGCGCACGTGTGCAATGTCCCTTGCGCGGTCGACTGTCAACCGGCCTCTGTAGCATGTCGCAGATGTGGAACGCGGTCCACCGTGCTATCATGTTGTGTGGGGCAATACGATTAAATAGGAAAACCCTCGTCGCTACATCAACAGACGGCTCACGCTGATTCCCGGCAGAGGGAGGAGGGGGGGGGGGGGGCCAACATGCAATACTTTCGTCCGTACCTACTTACCACATGTCTGTACGGCGTACAACAGTGCAATCTCGCTGTAATGGGGAGACGAGACAAGTAGCATCGTGCACAACATATGGCCCTTATGATTCGCCATTGTAGGGCGCAGCCGGTGTACGGTCAAGCATGTGCCACATTATGTCACTCAGTACGTAACGACGGATGATCAGTGTGGGTTACGCGTACATCAGCGGACAGTCCACACAGGCCGTACCACAACGTACACTGACTGCATCGACAACCGAATGCAACTGAACAGCTGCAAGGCTCATTTCACAAACAAACGCCTGACCGACCAGCTTGGAAGGGCAGGAGGGGAGGGCGATATTCGTTCTGTAGCGGTACACCCTTCCAGTGGTTAGCGGGACTGTGTAGAAAGTACGCAACACTCGAAAGACCTTTATGTGAGGGTACGCACCATGGCATCAAGAAATACACATGACACCAGAGGATCCAAGCAGTGAACTATGTTCAGAGGGTTGCTGTTAGGCAAAGCTACATTCCTGTGACGTTACATGTGACAGTTAAGGTGCAGTGTAAGTTAGGTTAAGGTGCAGTGTAAGTTAGGTTAAGGTGCAGTGTAAGTTAGGTTAAGGTGCAGTGTAAGTTAGGTTAAGGTGCAGTGTAAGTTAGGTTAAGGTGCAGTGTAAGTTAGGTTAAGGTGCAGTGTAAGTTAGGTTAAGGTGCAGTGTAAGTTAGGTTAAGGTGCAGTGTAAGTTAGGTTAAGGTGCAGTGTAAGTTAGGTTAAGGTGCAGTGTAAGTTAGGTTAAGGTGCAGTGTAAGTTAGGTTAAGGTGCAGTGTAAGTTAGGTTAAGGTGCAGTGTAAGTTAGGTTAAGGTGCAGTGTAACTTAGGTTAAGGTGCAGTGTAACTTAGGTTAAGGTGCAGTGTAACTTAGGTTAAGGTGCAGTGTAACTTAGGTTAAGGTGCAGTGTAACTTAGGTTAAGGTGCAGTGTAAGTTAGGTTAAGGTGCAGTGTAACTTAGGTTAAGGTGCAGTGTAACTTAGGTTAAGGTGCAGTGTAAGTTAGGTTAAGGTGCAGCGTAACTTAGGTTAAGGTGCAGCGTAACTTAGGTTAAGGTGCAGCGTAACTTAGGTTAAGGTGCAGCGTAACTTAGGTTAAGGTGCAGCGTAACTTAGGTTAAGGTGCAGCGTAACTTAGGTTAAGGTGCAGCGTAACTTAGGTTAAGGTGCAGCGTGGGTTAGGTTAGGGGCCAACGTGGGTTAGGTTAGGGGCCAACGTGGGTTAGGTTAGGGGCCAACGTGGGTTAGGTTAGGGGCCAACGTGGGTTAGGTTAGGGGCCAACGTGGGTTAGGTTAGGGGCCAACGTGGGTTAGGTTAGGGGCCAACGTGGGTTAGGTTAGGGGCCAACGTGGGTTAGGTTAGGGGCCAACGTGGGTTAGGTTAGGGGCCAACGTGGGTTAGGTTAGGGGCCAACGTGGGTTAGGTTAGGGGCCAACGTGGGTTAGGTTAGGGGCCAACGTGGGTTAGGTTAGGGGCCAACGTGGGTTAGGTTAGGGGCCAACGTGGGTTAGGTTAAGGGCCAACGTGGGTTAGGTTAAGGGCCAACGTGGGTTAGGTTAAGGGCCAACGTGGGTTAGGTTAAGGGCCAACGTGGGTTAGGTTAAGGGCCAACGTGGGTTAGGTTAAGG